>NW_001889880.1:632863-709151 GCF_000143565.1 Laccaria bicolor S238N-H82
ACCACCCCAAACAACTCTTCCGTCTCCATACATTCCTCTTCATCACTCAGCCACTTTACCATCTCTGGATACTCCGCTACGGCAATAACTTTCATTACCTCCCTACCTTTTTACTACTTAAGACTTGTAGTAGAATAACTTTGTCCGCATTGGGATGTATCCTTTCCCATCAATGCTGGCCGTACACCTGTTGCGTCCCATCAATGCCATCATTGCTTTATCATTGCCGACTACCAAAAATTCCCTCCATATCTCTGTATGCATCAAGACACCTTTTTCAAACCTCCTGCCTTGCTCATCTGCTCAATCTCTTTAATTCTTTTTGAACCACCCTCTAGCTACCCCAGCCCTACCTTCTACCACCTCATATATTTTTTATCTAAAATGGCAAGGTCACAGTATGCCAATTTCGCACTTTTCACTGACTTCTGTTCACCTCCCTCAAATAATTTTATATAGCCATCCCCAGGCTACCTACTTGCTGCAGGTTGACCAAGGGTATTTTGTAGTATGTGAATCAGCTGTTATATGTGGTAAATGAAGGTCATTGGTGATGTAACTGATGGGCAGTATGTCTCCCCCTCCCCCTCTCCATGCACCATTCCCCATGTAAAGCGCTCCAAATACAACCTTATATTCTCATTGTTATGCTATTATACTACCTTTCTATCCAATAATAATTGAACATATTGCCCTGGGGCTTCCATAGGAATTTATATGCCCTGGGGGCATATTGAGCAGTACAGATACCCTGAACCCTCAGATGCCTATTCTGAGCCACCCTAAATCAATCATATGTAATATACTCTCTATCCCTTGCTTTAGGGATGCTCTAGTGGGGGTATACCATGGGGGGGAAAGGGGGGGAATTTATCTCAATTACTCTACCATGAATGCATGTTCTGAGGATGTTACAGCCTATAGAACATCTCCCCCATCCCCAGTGAGCATATTACTGCCTGTCTGATGTGTCTATTTCACTTAGAGACCTCCCAGGAGATGGATACTGATGTTGGTCACCACCATAATCATCTGCACAGCACATTGTGATGCTCTAGGGCAGGGAACCATTGAATTGACCTCATAATATACATAACACACTACAGAACAGTATAATTAGCAAAATATTTGAGGGGAAACGGCCCAGTAACAGTGGAAACACCATGTTCATCACTGGGGGGCGGGACGGCGGGATGACGCCCACGGTGAGAACCATTACCGGATTTGGTAGTCGGCAATGATAAAGCAATGATGGCATTGATGGGACGCAACGGGTGTACGGCCAGCATTGATGGGAAAGGATACATCCCAATGCGGACAAAGTTATTCTACTACAAGTCTTAAGTAGTAAAAAGGTAGGGAGGTAATGAAAGTTATTGCCCAGAGCGCTGGAAAAGTGGTTTTGTATCTAGTTAGACAGGAACAAGCACATCGAGTTCCTATCTAACAGGACCAAACAACCGGGGTTCACGGGTGTTCAATACCGTGTGGAGAGATCTAAAAACATTAACTTCTGATTGAATTTGGGACCTCTAGCACAAGGCGACTAATTGTCTACTCATGAGCAGTAGGTACCGTACGTACGTAACATAAATTGAAAATTCCAATTCAGCAACGCAAGCAAAGATTTCATGACATTGTCTTGCGGCCTCTGACCAAGTAAGTACCCAGTGGGTATACGTTGCTAATTAAGCGAAGGTCTGAAACTGGGTAAGATCGAGGGATATTGTAAGTGTTAAAAAAAACAGCGCGGTATCCGGTACCAATCGTCAAGCTAGAGTGCGGAGACTGCCAGAGTCACCATACCCATGGCCAGCGCCAAGATATTCTGAACAGCGCCATCAATCATAGGCACTGCTCCCGAGTGGAAGATGTTGGAGCCAGTCGAAATGCCACCAGCGGCCTGGACGACGTTGTTAAGGAAATTGGTTCCGCACTTCTGCTGGACAGCGGCGTAGAGCGCAGGTTGGGTTGCCAGAATTTGACTGTTGGCAATGCCTGGGCCGTAAGGCGCGTTTGATTCGAAAGTGATGTAAGCGGTGAGAATATTCCTTGTGCAGGTCGTGCAGAGGGAGGCTGCATCGAGGGCAGGGGTGAGGAAACAGAAGGGGAGATTGGTGCTGCTGAAGATCGCCATGTTGGGGACGGTCTCAGAACTGGAACCAGAGAGGGGAGTTTGGAGGTCAGCTGCAGTGAGTGGCGTGGAGGACGCGTGGAGACCACTGGCAGATGAGTTTGAAGCAGTGGATGCCTTTGCACACCAGTTGCCACTGTCGTCTTTCGAACAAACAGCGGTCTTCATGGGTGAGATGGCGTAGATAACATCGTAAATCCTGATCACGGCAGAATTAGGAGCGGTGGTCAACTCAGCGGTGCAGGCTGTGTAAAATTCTGTAATTTTGCCGCGCAGGAGGCTGTCAGGACAGCTGGTAGAGATGGAATCTGCGCAAAGGTTCGTCAGAGCACTTGACACGGCTGCTGAGGAGGTAGAGCTGCTGGAAGTAGCCGTGAGGAGAGCCTTTGTGCACGTGGTGATGGTCGAGTCACTGTTCAGAGTCGTGAGGAAAGTGCTGCAGGTAGCACTGATGCCAGTAGGAATCAGAGGGCTAGCGGTTGAGGAGGCCGCAGCAGCTGAAGATGTTGAAGAACCCTATGGTGAATCGGTCAGAAAGAGCGGGTTTTTGCGAGGCAAACTCAGCGCACTGATGACTGGGCCAAAGCCATCGACGTGAATAAAGAGACGATTGCAAAAGACTTCATCATCTTAACAGGAAAAATCTTTTGAAGGAGCGGACGAGTGTTTACTGTCGACGACGACAACGAGGTGGATTTAAGGAAAACGAGGAAGGGGCGTTGCGAGGAAGAGGATGATGGGTGGGAACTTGAAAGAATTGGATTTATTCTCTGTTTGGTCAGTGATCTTGGCAAACACACACAACCATCATCAGTGGCACTCCGGGTTTGTTTTTCCGCTTGACCGTGCGTGAAACAACTCCAGCTGTGAGGAGAAATATCATTAAGGTCACCCTTAAATACGCTCTCACTGAATATACTCGCCGCACACATTTTTGGATCGTGCGACTGGGTCTGGCAATTGATCTCAAACCATCTTTTAATGACTTCTCGGAAAATATGTGGACTTGATGCTAAAAGATTCTTAATCAGGGCTTTTCCATTGAAAAAGTCTCCTTTCTGCGAGGACGGTCTTCGAGTTCGACTTTGACTTCCCGTCCTACGCTAGATAGCTCTCTTTCAGGATACACTCCGAGAATGGGGACGCCCCTACCTTGTGCCCGTCCCGAAGTAGAGTTTTACCCTGAGGCGTATCTCAAGGTCTCTCCGCCGACGGTCGTTCCTCTCCCTAAAACTCCTGCTCAACTGGCACAGTCATTACTTACAACATGTTTCTGAAAGATATCCCTGACTTCAATTCATAGGTGGGTCCACCGACGTCTCCGACCTCAAGGCGTTTCAACTATCGTCAGAGCTAGGTTAAAATGGCTGGTTAGGCTCTCTCGCGATAAGGACGCCCCCTGAACGTGACTCGCGCTTTCACTTATACCCTTGTCGCGTCGATGGACAAGAAAGCGATCTAGTCAATGATCGTGAAGGACAAAATTTCCTTTTTCTTTCGGCAAGGTAAAATCCCCGTTCCATGTGACGGGCTTGTAGGCCGTTCCAGCCTGATATCCTCTAATCCACCCCAGATCGGTTACAGAATGAAACGTTTGTGTCCGGCTCTTTTGCTCTGTTATGGACGAGTGGAGCATAACGCCCTCAACAATGAATAGAGAAGACGCAGAAAAAAGGTTCATTGCACCACGCTTACCTGTCTATACCTGCAGTTTCGGCGTTTTCCTCCGGAACTTGATATTATTCAGTCATCACGTAGGGTTACCGTGGACATCCACGGTCTATGTTTCCATACTAAATCGCTGGCCAACCCGGTTCTTAGAAAGTCCCTGTGGGGCTGACAGAACCTTGTCTCCGGAAACAATCACATTGCGCATATTTTGTGAACATTCTCACCAAGCCTCTTCGCAATTGGCCGCGATTGCGCTCTGCCTGCTGGACGGTGATCTCACGACGACCTGCTTCTGTCGATCGATCCACGTCTCGGAGATGTGTCGGAAAACCTAATTGACCTGCCACTTCGTTCCTGACTGCGGGGCGACGATCCGCGACAATTGTCCTTGGACCCTTCAATACGTGATACTAAGGAACTTGCCCAGTATCATTATTTGACCGCACCACACAATTATTTGGTTTGTAGAAAATCAAGGCCTTCAACGAAATGGCTATCATGGCTGTTATAAACCAGAAAAGAGCAGTCTACATGTGGTAACTAATGGCCACCTTACCTACTGTTAAGCTACCATCTCAAGAACATACGCAGGTCCAAGACAACAGCTGAACAACACTCTCACCGATCACTTGCTGATTTTCGCCATGCTGAAGATGCCTTGAGCATTTGAGATGTCCCTTGAGCTGCTTGATCGCCATCTCCCCACGAAGCCTTTGCTGAATGTCAAGCGCCCTTCGAATACCCATGTCCCCAAGTAATCCTGGTCTGGATCTTTCTGCAGTACCTATGTAAACCTCTCTTATCGCAATCGGTGCTGAAAAACTTACCGGCTCTCGCTTCATCACAATAGATCCATCCCTTTGAACCCTCCCTGCGAACAAAAAGCCACCCCACGCTAGGTCATGGTCTTCGAGTGTCTAGTACTTGTCAGGGACGAAGATCACGATCACTGAAGAGATATGAAAATCCCTAACCTCGCCGACGATGAAAATATCCAATGCTTCGCGTGAATCACGCCGTCCTCCGTACTTCTCGAACCTCTCGTAATTGTACCTCTGAGAGAGAATGTTGGAACCATCCTAATGGTATGTATATCAGTACCCGTGACAGAGGCTGCAGAGCCGACTTGCTTCTTGTTCCAGAAGGCGCCGTGGGGTCCACTCTGCTGTGTCATCCTCCCACGGAACAGGGATATTTGGACCAAAACAGAGGTATTCGGAAAGCGAGCATTGAATAGGTTTTCGACAATCAAAATCCATCCTGGGCGTAAGATGAGCGGGAGTGGAGGGCGTGATAACGGGTATTGCAGTCTGTCCAAAAAGTATTCATCACATCCAAACAGCAGGTATGGGTAAGTGAATTTACCAAGTAAGTCCCCTGCCAAACTCCTGTGAGTGTACCGGGGACATAGGCGTAGGAATCAATATCATGTAGGTGATTTGCATCGGGCCTTCGAGTCATCAGGCAACGGAACTCAGGGTCGTGCTCCAGGCTTCGCATCAATCCCGCCTCTTGAGACAGTGTGTCGGCACACAGTGGCGTCCGGAACGACTGAAAAACTCTGAAGTCTTCCATCGTTGGACCAGCCTGATGGGCAACTGCAGCAAGGGCACGCGTTTCAGAAACTGCATGCAGCAGCATGGAGGAAAGCTCTGCCTCCTTGAAAGCAAACGTTAAATTGATGGCGGCAAAGGAAGGGTCGGGGATCATTGGCTCATGTTGCCAACTATCTATGGTTGATTCCTGAGGACCGTCCGAGATGTTTGAAGATGGATCCCCTCTGAATGCTGGTATGTTGAGAGGGGCCGAATTGGGAGCAGAGTCGACAACCTGTTTCTGGTCGTCGCGTCAGCGCGCAAACGGAGGGAACTAAAAAGGAAGCAACTTCATGTGAAGGAGAAATGAAGGGGTGAATCCATTTGACGAATTTGCCGCGTAGTGCTATAGGTGTGTGGGAGATGTCTTCTACGTTCACCGTCAGCAACGACCCCCTTCCACAGGGGAAACCGAGGTACAAACTTTGAGAAACACTGAGGCATAGTAACCAAACGATTACCGTCTTCAAGTCGAGCTCTTCAGTTCCCGGATAATTCGCAAAGATGAGTTGGGACAGATCTATCAAGAAAGCAGAAAAATTAACGGTGATGAGGTGCATTTGGTTTGCTCCGTTGCTCTCGAGAATCATCCGGACCGCGGCCCAAAGATCTTGAGTTAGTTCTTCAATCGAAAAATCGAGTCTCCGAACGCGTCGTAGGAAACGGTGCCTGCAAACAAATTCTGCAGCTATGTTGGAGGCGGTGACGTGGTCCATACTTCGACAGAAGTCGAAGACGCTACAGAAGATGTTTGCGTACAGATGAGGGTTAGACCGCAGGCGCAGTGACCGGTAAATGGTAGAATTGGTCAAAAGAAGATGGAGTAGATCTATCGGCGGGTTTGCCGACGAGCCTAAAGCACTGAGGTATGCGATGTGTTGCAAGATATCAAGAGGTATTGTGTCGAGACGGGGCGCCATTTCGTTTTGAGCATCCCTCGTCACGCCAAATTTCTACCCTTAAGAGCTTTGAGGAAAGCGCCCAAAGCCGTCCTAATTTTCATAAGATGGTCCTCACGGATACGGCTCTCGTAACGTCCATCCACGCCGTGTTGTCCATCGAAACTTTACCCAGTATACTGGTCGGCTTTGAGAGAATAAGGAGAAAGGGGATCTGACAAGATCTGTTGTAGTTTGGTCGTAGTTCCACCCTACCTGATTTGATTGGGTCACCGGTTTTGCCAAGGTTTTGCGCCCAAGATCCTTTCCCATTTATCCGATTGCTTGCCCTTTTCATCTCGTCATATTCCTTGAGGGTTTTCCAAACCGAACAGACCTGACAACAAATGGAATGGGCCACGACAGGCCGTACTAGAACCTTTAGTGAATGTACTGATGACAGGATGTTTACAGGCGCGTTAAGAAGTGCGAGCCTCAACCAGTGGTTCTCCCTGAGTCATTGGTAAACTGATCGCCGCCAAAGGTCCTTATCATGTAAGATGAGCGGTGATTCTCTGAAATGTGTTCAGACACACTCTTTGCACAATACAGTAGAGGAACGCAATGAATGAAGTGCCTCATGGACTGTCGAGTGTCAAAAGGCGCTTGGGTTCTCGGCGATGAATTGAGAGTTCCGAACTTGCATGGTGATGGATAAAGTGTACCACATTGAATAGAACTCCGACAAATCGTTACATTGTTTTACAAAGTTTAGAATTCCCTCTAAGGGTTCAAGATCCGTCAACTTTAGAGTTCTGAGGCAGGCGTGTTAACCACGTGAAGAGGTAAGCGGGAATGAAACGCACTTTGCATAGCAGCGATATCTGTGCTTTGCACATAGTCATCAAACTCAGCGATCTTCTCTTGCAGTTCGTCCGTGGAGACCTTCTCATCCTCTAGACAAGAGAGTCCAATCAACACTTATTAATGAAGTGACGGTAAATTACGCACCAACGACAAGGGTGATTTGGAGCTTCCTGATCCCATAACCGATTGCAACGAGTTTGCTTGCACCCCAGATGAGACCTTCTTGTTCGATAGATCGGACAGATTTTTCAAGGGCTTCCATGTCGGTTTCATCATCCCATGGCTTGACGTCCATAGTCACGACGGACTGCAAAGATTGTGAACATGTCAAAATAGGGATAAACATGCTTGGTCAAGCGACGATGAACGCGGACCTTCGCGACGGTTTTTGGTTTGTTCGCCTTCTTAGCATTATACGCAGCAACACGCTCAGCCTTAACTCTCTCGGCCTCGGCATCTTCTTCCTCATCCTCTCCAAAGAGGTCGATTTCATCATCGTCTTCCTCTGCGTCAGGAGCTTTGCTAGATTCTCCAACAAAAGCTTCTCCAGCAGTGCTAGAACCCGGCAATGATGGATGCTCTGCAGCGTACGATTTGATGTGGGTATACCACCTTGCTACATGGGGGTTTGCGGCCGCACTGGGCTCCGAGGCGATCGCCTTGAAGACGTGGACATCGGCCTGAGATGGGGTATACCTGGCATTAATGAGCAGTGAGTGCCTCGTTTAGGATAAAAATAATCGAGTTCAAGGTTATAGCCTCGTAGTTTACGGCCCCTGGTGATCGGTGAACTGGATAAGAAAACTGACCCTTCGACGTAGGACCTTGTGGCCAGATGTTCTTCAAGCTTTGAGATGTTTGCGGCAGCCATGATAATTGGGAGGAGGAGAGTCGAGTTAAATTTTTTGCTGATTTCGCTGATAACTTTGGATGATCTCCCAATTCAGGGCCGGTTCCAGAACCTTAAATAAATACTTAGGAGTAATTTGTGTAAATATCTACTTCCTCTACTTTCTCATCCTCTACGGCTCGCAATCGCGGGTTAATGAAACTTTGTCGTTAAGTATTACGGGTCGCAGCGCTAGAGCAGTATAACGTTAACAGCCAGCTTACTGCAAGTTGATCAAGGTTATTTAAGGTAAGTACACGGGAGTGCCT
Organism: Laccaria bicolor S238N-H82; assembly: GCF_000143565.1. Classification (NCBI taxonomy): domain Eukaryota; kingdom Fungi; phylum Basidiomycota; class Agaricomycetes; order Agaricales; family Hydnangiaceae; genus Laccaria; species Laccaria bicolor. Next base: position 641,167 of record NW_001889880.1, read on the forward strand.
CAATGCTGTATACTGATTTCGCGTCTGGCGGTATAGAAGGGTATAGATCTTAGTTCGTAGCGTGTGTCATACAGTCCCGCGTCACTTGTCTATGCCTTCCTACCTTTGGACGCGGATTTAACTTTCGAAACGTTCGTTGTCGCGCGTCGTATGCGGAAATGCTCTTGAAAATGCAGCCCAGCACGAAAATGCGCCAAACCAGTTGTGGAATTGTTGCAAGATAATGAGCAAGGTGTAAAACGGAAACGAGCTTTTTTTTCTATCATCTTCTTTTCGCTCTTGCTATCAGGATAACTAGATCGCCCATCACGTCCTCCGCATGTTCCGCTTTGTGACCTCCAGGCCGACACGGTACCTTTACGACGTTGAGCCGTATCCTCGTGTTTAAATTCTGTGGATGTCGATTTGATTTGGAATATTGGTAAGTGCTTCATTCAAACACGTACCGAATATGACGGCGATTTGCATGTTTCTCTCCTCCCTTGGATTATGACTAATATCTAGAGCGATATTGCATATGCCTAGTGGGCGACTCGTACTGCGACATTCTGGGTCCTGCGCGGGTTTCGTATGTTGGAATAACCGTCCATTTGCGAGCGCTTCTTGCGTGACATTCAATCTAGACCTTTGTCTATTACAGCTGGGAGCAGAACGATAGGCCACGCCAGATCGACAGGCTTCGGCGACCCATGACTATGTTTCCGGGACTCTCAAAGAGTCAGAATCGTCGATTCAACGTCTGATGATCAAACCTCATACCCTAGATTAATTTGAATGGCGTCCATACCGCTCCGGATTCTGGACCTCCGGTACACAGTCCCTGTGCAGTCCTACACATTTCCCTTCTGATTTGTGTTGACCCCACGGCGACTCAATCCAACATTGACCAAGGAGAGCCAAGGAGGTGAGTGCAATTCAATATTCAGGGCACATCATGATTTCGATTATTTTAGGCTGATTGGCGATCTCAGATGTTCCCTTGTCAACAGCGAGCGCTGCCCTGACCACATATCCACGCGATTGGTCCAGTCAACAGTGAACGTCCCCGACTATGACCGCCCGCGGCTCTCGCTCGCTTTACTATCATCGTTTGATAGGAAAATAGTGAGGCACGGCTCAACCGGTGTGGGCTTTGGTGGATTCACCGGCTTTGTTTATGGCGCCTCTCTATGTGCCACGTGTAGAAGCAACGTCGGAAATAACTCCTTTTCTGAAGGTCGCCGTTCGAAATCAAAGTTGTATTGACAGCCTGAGTTGAGGTATATGATCGCAATACTTTGGCTTTTTCCCTCTCAAGTTCTCGCCATGCGTTTGGACTGGACTGACATGGCCCCAGAGGTCTTGCAGAAGATTCTGATCCATGCAACTGCTACTTCATTTAACGGGCCACCCAAAGAATGGTTCAATCTGGTTCTCACTTGTCGCTATTTCAGAGATTGCCTGTCCTGCAATTCTGGCCAATTATCTAGCACTATCTTCGCCCAGAAATTCGATATCGCCGCTCCTGTCCGCCGACTTGGCGAAGCCGCCGTACGGAGCACCGCAAAGCTGGAGATGCAGCGCAGGTTCGGCGCTATGGGTATCTTTCGAAATCGTCGGCTCGATGATGCGTCCCTCACTGAGGCGTTTTGGATCGCCTTCTTGATGTGGGAGGACTCGGGTGGGAGTCAAAAGAACATCAAACAACTACTTAATGCCGGCCTTTCATCCTTCCTTGAGTTGTTTCTTCGAGAACGACTCTATCTTGGAGCCGATACGAACAATGGCTGGCCTTTTGCAAACGAGAGAAATTCCCTAGCTGTAGCCCTTTTGTGGCTGACGGCTTCTTCGAGTATGTTTCTGTTCATTATTTTTTCAATTCCTTCAGAAGATTTATGTTTTAGCCTCAATCAATGCCGAGGGTCCAGGTGTGCGGGATAAAGTCCAAGAGCTTCTGAATCCCTTTATCTTTGCACCTTTCCGCGTAAGCTTATTATCTATTCCCCGTCAGTTCGTCAGTTTAAATAATGTTAAGTATCCAACTTCTTTCGAACCCGAGTATCTATTCGGGCCGACAGACGATGAAGGAATGCCTAGAACGAGTACGACTGTCCACGGTCAGTATCCACCAATCCATCCTCCACCCGTCGTCGTGGTATACTTTGGAAACAACAATCGAAAGGCCCGGATACCCTGCGCTTCATTATATGCCACACTCCTATATTTCATTCGTGCTGAGACTCATGGGTTCGATGTCGCGTCACCGCGCGAATGCCTGAGGCGTTCTCAGGTCTCCGGACATACAACAGGCGTCTACATTGATGACATTGAAGACTTTCATAATCACTGTCACACAACCTTTGCCGATTTCCCCGCGATAGATAATGGTGTTCAACCCAATTCCCTCAACCTCTCCCTACATGACGTTTTATGCCAGCCAAGCTACCAACTTGGTACCTTGAGCGGCCTTTGGCAGGGTTCGACAATTGTAAGCCTTTTCATCATGGAGGTCGGTTTGTCTGAGCACCATTAGGTCCCCTTTTACACTTATTATAACGATTGGAAATCTCAATTGAAGGCGCCCTCAAATTTCCGTGCGACGGGACGAAGACCTTTGTATCTCACACTGAAGGAGCATTATACCTCGGACATCAATAACGTCGTACCACAAGATGATGCAGCGAATGGCATGCAAAATGCATGGCTGCCTAAAAATTGTCGTGCAACCGAAACACCGGTGAGTGAATCGCTTTGTAAACCAATAATCTTCTTCATCTATCTTGGGAAGACGGGACTTTATCTTTCCGACACGGGAGGCACATTCAACACGCATTATGACACATTTCAATCTGGACAGGGTCAACGGAAGCAGGTCGTGGACGTCATTATCACTGGAAAGGTTATCTCGATCCGTTCTTCCCCAGCTTCCCAGCATTGACCTGACATCGTTTCAGCTCGATGATAGACATCCAGCAGCGTGGGCACCAATGAATATCTTGGGGCGCGTCCGCCTTCGCGATGGCCTGATAGTACTTTCCGTTGACTTCGACCCCGTTCGTCTCAACTTTTCCATGTATATCTCTCCACGCTCCAACTTTTCCGTTTCAGGCATTCGGCGAATCTCATCTCCTACGGGGATATGGTGCGCCATCTTATGATCTGTTTAGACGGACCGTCTTTGACACGTACATGCCTCCAGCGACATCGTCTCGGAACCTCGTTGGAAGGTTCAGATGCCCGTCCAGTGGCTTCGAGCCCGCGGCTTGGGATGGAATTTTTAGTTTGTCCAGAGACCACGGTAATGATTCCTCCACAAGCGCGGTTGCATCATGATTAGACTCGCGATTAATACTCTGTACGAAAGGTTGTTGTCCATGTCCGCCTCTACATAGACTTTCACTAAGTATCTATCATCTATGAAGCCCGCGCCTTTACGAGATTTAGCAAGCTGATTGCAAAACGCCAGTTGTGATCAAGTTGTGATGGCTGCTCTTCAGCCGGTTGTTGTTTGGCCCGGCTTCCGTCAATGGCACAAATAAATAAGCGCTGAAGATCACTGGCAGCGGTCGCCGGTCGCAAGCCCAAAACTGGCCTGTCGTTTTGCAATCAGCTGTAAGTCACAACCAACAACTTTCTGGAAGATTGTCCTTGTGACTCGTTATCAGTCCGAAAGCTGGCGTGCCCAATCCTGCTCGGTACCAACAAGCCTCGGCCCTCAAGGATGTCATTGTCACTCGATACCATTCCCCAAGAGGTGCTAGAACATATTGCATTCTTCACGGCAACCCAGAGCTTTTTAGGCCCGCCATCTTCCCTCATTCCTCTTCTCAACACCAATCGAAGGATCAACACTCGATTATCCATCATCGCTAATAAATCTCTTTACGCGCGTATCTTTGTATTCAAGTTCGACGTCGGCGCGCCCGTAGCGCGTTTTGGTTCGGTCAGACTCTCTGCTTCTGCACTGTCACACGAGCTCCAGCTGCGATTCGAGTTATTTCATCGCATCCGAGGACGGTCCGATGCAAAGTCTGTGAATTTAACGGATGGTGACGGTCTCAGCGACCTGTTGCTTCACGCATATCTCATCATGCTGGAGAATGAGGGAAAGAACGAACGACAGTTGAAGGATTATGCAAAGATGGGCGATTGGCTTCGCGAGTTTTGGTTTGACGAACAGGGGGCGTCAAAGTCTATCGTTCATATCCGTTCGGGCAAATGGCCACCCGGTAGCAGGACCACGGCCCTTGCAATGTGGCTTTTCTGGTTCTTGCTGACGCCCAGTTCGTTTGTGTTGGTCGTTTTTTTTTTGCGATCGTTCTCAATTGTTTTTTTGTAGGCGATTACATGATTATCGACGGGCCTGAATCGCCTATCAATATTCTGAAGATCCACGCTTCGGCAGCGCACATAGTGAGTGATTGTTGTTCTCAATCTTAGTTGCACGAATCATGAGTTGGCACGCAGTACAATCTAAGCACGCTTCCCTTCACGAATTTTGAGGCTAAAGCTTCATCCAAACCAGCAGACAGTATCTCCTACTATCTAGACTGCTTTGAATTGTCTCCCCTTCCTCTCGCAATGCCGGCTATCCTCGCGTTTCTTGCTTTGATAAACACGTCCCGTTCGGTGCCCCTTCCGCCTACCGATCCGGCGATACATTTCAAACCAAGTAGCGAGTGGGACTGTGAATGGAGAAGGGGTCTGATTCTCGGCCAAGGTCGAGCGAATACGGATGTCACAGCATGTTTTGAACCTGGAAGGTATTCGGATTCCTATCTTTATAGAACTGCTTATCAATGGAGTTGTCTCAAGCCTCGAGGGAGTATGGGAAGGCTTCTTCACTGTTAGTCTTTCCAAGTTGTTTCTGGAGCGCGGTGAACTAACATACTCCACTTAAATCAACAGTATACCGAATTCACTTCATACGTCGAATTACTTCATGGAGCGCCTCCTCAGATCTTTCACAGGAGTGCCCTCGGACGGCACCAACATACTTGGAAACTCCGTGAACATCACCTTGTGAACCAAGACTTATGCTTTGCGTTACCCGCCGGTGACCCTCTCAGCTCTTTCTTCCCGACCGATACCCACATCAGAGAACATCCCGATGGGCTGCTCGTTTCCGAGCCAGGACGGAAAGTACCTATTCATTATCAGCGGTCTACCCGGGGTCAGCCTGGTATCAAGTCATCTGTTCAAGACGTTATCGTCACTGGAGAGGTAGTTCTTTTGTTATCAAAGTTTAAAGAGAAATCTTAACGGAACCTCCATTTCACAGGGTCACTCGGCTTGGGGCCAGTTTAACATCATCGGGAGAGTCAGGCCATATGACGGCTTTATCAGTCTTTCAAAAGCTTATGTATGTGCTCAATGCCAGTCAAACCCCATTCATAACCCTGTTTACCCCCCTCAGGTCGAGGACGGTAGAGGCAGATGGCTGTACCGCGGTTATTTGGTTGGCAATGGTAATGGTAACTTTGCAGGACGCTGGAGAGATACCGTGAGTGCAATTGATAGCCCCGGCTATGAAGGATGCTTTGCGATGAGTAGGCGTCGGTGAAAATTAATCTTGTATAACGACTACATAGTTTCTGAATCCGAATTCGACACAGATGCACGAACTACGGTGGACCCATAGTTCATGAACGCGACTCGCGGCAATTATTTTAGATATCGGTATCTATGAAACTTCATTTCCGGTTCCCATCTCCATTTCGTTAGCTGACATCGTCGTCAGCTTCCACGCAGGTACACGATTCTCCGTTGACCGGCCATGTGGCCTCGTCATGTCTTGCCGTGGTGCCACTGTCAGCTGATTGGACGTCTCACTACGTCTCATTGAGGCTAGCTCGGTGCCAGTGGTTTGTCCGCGCTTATCTCCTTGAATCTACGCTATCTACGCTATGAATTCGGAAATCCGAATATGGACATTATCATGGTGTAGCTATAGCATGGTGCACACTACAGCTGTAACTCCAGACTATCTTAGGCCAGACAGAAGGCGGGGAAACAGTAAACTGCGTGCCATGTGTCTACCGACAGTTTGCTCAGTGCCTAAATTATGACACCCGACATGTTCGCTGATATGGTGAACACCACTGTATTCAAGGCATCCGAACGGATTGGATTTGGAGCCAATAGGAAATACGGCGATGTATGGCTATGCTTCAAGCCCTGCGCTCGCAAGCTTTGGACCATTCTGAGTTTGACGCGACTCTGTTAAATGATCTTCGGTGGGGCATTGCCAGTGTCCAACTTAGGGTGGCAATGAAGGCATTCAGGCAACGAGAGATAGTGCAGCAATGGGAGAGTTTGGATACATTCTAAAGAGAATCTAGTTCCGCGTCGGATCATAGTTATGTCGTTACTAAGAAAAAAATTCAACACAATCAGCTTCCATTTTTCTTGACATATGAAGAAGACTTACAGGAGCATCTCGTCGCAGGATAAGTATCAGCATGCCAATTTCCACGGCAGCCACTACCGCTGAGACTTGTAGCACTATCCACCCGGCAGTAACAAACGGGCGTCCATATATCCGGGACGTGTCTTGCCCGACCGTTTGGATACCTTCGTCCACGGACGCAGCTTCCTTACTCCTGTCCGCAAAGTCATGGGCCGAATGGCGGGCACGAAAGAATGCCAAAATAAAGAGGAGGGCACCGAGTATAGCAAATAAGAGTCCGACTGGAGTGGGGCACGCTAGTTATTCATGTGGATGCGCGAAATTGGAAGAGCAGACGTACTGCGATAGAAATCCCGATCAAAGAGTCGAAGAATGGTTATAGCGTAGCCAAGTGCACCTATGGCCGTTCGACTGTAGGCCCCGTGGAAGGTGCGCTGTCGAGCTCGGAGCTCGACGAGTTCATTTACATCTTGGGCTACAAAAGACTGCCGTCGATGGCCTCTGTAAAATGATGGTCAGATTGAGGATGATCGATAGGCCTAAATACGGCTCAAAGTCCAGTTTGTGAGTAATTACCTGTAAGTATGGTGGGGGCCAGAGCTCATGATAGGAAGAATGTCCGGCCAAGAGCCCTCATCGTCGCCTCTTAGAGGTCCGGGAATGATCCTTTCACGTAACGGTAAAGTCTCCGGTAATCTAATGTCGAGACCACGTGGGAATTCAATTTTTTGCCACTTGACGCCGACCAATTCAGCAGCGCCCGAAGCAAAGCCTCCTCAGGAATATTAAAAATGGCGTTCGCCAGCAGGGTTGGGCTAAGTCTACAAAATGCGGCGTCGCATGGCTTGTCAATGAGAAGGTACGTCTGTCTGCCCAAGATTTTTACTCCATTCAACCATTGTTTAGGGCATCTGGAGCTGCAAGATGCTTTTCTTCCGTGCTCCAGGTGAGATCCACTCCAAGTTGATGGTCACTTGCTGTATTCATGATAGTCTTAGCATTCTAGCTCAAATAATGCGACAAGATTGCGCCATCTTGGCTCAAGGAGTTACACACAAACAACTCCCGAGAAACCTGCTGACGCTGCCGCAACAACGGAGAGCGCTGTCGAAGGTGTATCCTCCTTCTCGCTGCCGGACTCACCCGTGGAAGGCGCTGCCTTCGTGTCAGATGCCGCTCCCGACCTTTCAGACACCATTATTTCAAATGTCCTTCCAGCGCTACAATACGGAGACTTTGCTGCCCTTGGCCTGTCTTCTTGGTCTCCCATTGGACTCGTTGCGTGGACTTACGAGGTTATCAACGTTACCACTGGCCTCCCATGGTTCTGGACTATCGTGGCAGGTTCCACCGTCTGCAGACTCTTCTGCCTTCCTTTCGCGATTAGGGCCGCGCGGGCCAGTGCTCGAATGCGTGGGATTCAAACGGAAATGACGAAGGTGAGGGAGAAGATTGGAACGGCCGCAAAAACGGGGGATCCAGTCGCCCAACAGCGAGCTACGCTCGAGATGCAAGCTCTTTACTCGAAGGCGGGTGTGAAGATTATGAGGGACATGATTGTCCCTGCTGTTGTTCAGGTTCCGGTCGCTATTGGGATGTTCTTTGCCACCAAAAGGATGTGCGAGCTTCCAGTTGCGCAGTTGAAGGACAGTGGGTTCAGCTTGCTCCCCGACCTTACCGTTGCCGACCCCACCATGATTCTTCCTATTGCGCTTTGTGCTGTGGTCAATGTCCAGATTTCGGTGGGTATCTAAAGGCTCATTTTACGTTGTGCCTAATGGAATTCCACAGCTTGGCGGGAAAGACATCAACGCGAAAGATGTACCAGATATGGGTCACTACATGAATTGCTTCCGCGGACTCTCCGTCTTAGGCATGTTTTTTATGCATTCCCTCCCAAGTGTAAGCTATGGCTTGTGACACTTTCTCGTTTCTAACCTTTATCTTGCGGCCAGGGTCTTTTCGTGGCCATGCTTACAACTAGCATTCTAACCGGGGTTCAATCCGTGATTCTCCGCAAGCCGGCGGTTCGCCAAGCACTAAATATTCCGCTCATTCCAAAACACGAGGAAGGGAGAATACCACCACTCCGCGACACCGGCCGCTGGATAGTCTCTAAGATTAAAGAGAACTTAGTGTTGGCCAAGTCCAACTCGGTACCAAGGAAGCGGCTGTAGGGATGTTTCTGGGAGCCTTTAGATGAATATTTTTATTATATCCAGTAGTAAAATAATGCGGTGTACTACGTTTAGTACACGTCGATACAGAAATAGATCAACTGGTCTGAAATCTGACGTAAGCGAAAAGCGCAACTTCCGCAGAGTGTTCTTCTCACCTCCACACGACGTCCTGTAGGCCTTCACTGCGCCTCCATTCCTCAAAATGCCTTTCAAGCTGGCCTCGTTTACCGTGGCCGCCGTGGCAGCGGCGACAACCTCAGGCACACCTCCACCAGCAGAGGAGGAAGAGTACTACTCATCATGGTCGCTCTTTCTTGTGTGCATCCTGTTGACCCTGTCCTTGTGGACGTCCTACTACCTCCAAATCAAGCGGATACGTGCTGTGCATGAGACTCTCGTGTCGATCTTCGCAGGGATGACTGTAGGCTTGATCGTGAGGTTGGCCCCTGGAACAATGATTCGTGAGATGCTGGTGAGTGCTTTCGTCTTGCTACGTTGAGTCGACTTTTGGGCAGGAGAAAGTTGGGAGGGGCTTTTCGTAGCATCGCTGACTTCTGTGGTGGCTCTCTTGTCTGAATACCTGCTAATCCATTGGCTTAGACATTTAAACATACATTGTTTTTCAACCTCCTCCTCCCACCAATTATATTGAATTCGGGATACGAACTCAAACAGGTGAGTTTGTGCCGTTCCCGCGAAAGCCAAAGACTTATCGTTATCGCCTCTTCCTAGGAAAACTTCTTCCGCAACTTTGGTTCCATCATCATTTTTGCGTTCTTTGGCACTTTCATCTCAGCGGTCGGCGTGGGGTACGTTACCTACCCCTTCCTAATGTGTCCCAAATCTTTATCACCTGCAGAACAGAGTTCTCGTCTATATATACTCGTTTCTCGGATTAGAATCGCTAGATCTTACGCTCCTCGAGTGCTTGACGTTCGGTTCGACTTTATCGGCCACGGACCCCGTCACTATCCTTGCCATCTTCAATCAGTACAAGGTCGACCCGAAATTGTACACTGTTATCTTTGGGGAGAGTTTGTTGAACGATGCCGTGAGTATCGTTATGTACGAGTAAGTACCCCTGCAATCTGCCAAGGTATTTTTTTGATAACGTCCTCCCACGCAGAACTCTGAGCCGTTTTCATGGTACCGAAGTGTATCTGTCCTCCATTTTCCATGGAATCGGCATCTTTTTGCTCTCTTTTAGTGTCTCAATGGCCCTTGGAGTCTCCTTTGGCTTAGGAATGTCACTTCTTCTCAAACACTCTTATCTCAACCACTACCCATCCATTGAATCTTGTCTCGTCGCACTCTGCGCGTACACGTGCTACTTCTTCTCCAATGGCCTCTCCATGTCTGGCATTGTGTCGCTCCTCTTCTGTGGTATTACCCTCAAGCATTACGCTTACCACACGATGTCGCGTCGGACACAGAGAGCCTCGAAATCTCTCTTTTCCACCCTTGCTCAGCTTTCGGAGAATTTTATATTCATCTACCTAGGTATGGCGCTTTTCACGAGTGCGCCTGTGTCCGAGCCGGTCACCAGTTATGTGAAACCCCTCTTCATCACCATCACCACCGTCGCCGTCGTCTTTACGCGGTACGCAGCGGTGTTCCCACTATCAGAGGGCATCAATCTTTTCCAAAAGCACGCTCGCGGGCAGCGGTCGGAGGAACTGCCTCACTCCTATCAAATGATGCTGTTCTGGGCTGGGCTAAGGGGTGCAGTTGGCGTTGCTCTCGCAGCTGGGTTCAAAGGCCCCAACGCGCAGATCTTAAGAACGACCGTACTTGTTGTTGTCGTCCTCACTGTCCTTTTCTTTGGTGGTACTACAGCGAGAATGCTTGAGGTTCTAGGTATCCGCACTGGAGTGGAGGATGATGGTGCTAGCAGCAGCGATGATGAAGACCCGTTACCGCCTATGAGCAGAAATGCATGGGGCGGGGGAAGAGGAGGTAGATTAAGTCGATTCGCAGACGACCAGTCGAGTGCCCTACCCCCCAGCCAATATGCCCGTGGAGCTGCAAGAATTGGCACGCATTACACACCTCGGCAGTATAATCACCAGTTCATCCATTCGCAGCAACGACAGCAATCAATACCGGGACCTACATCGCCAATCACAACCAGAGATAATGCGGTCTTTTCCGCTGCATCATCTGATTCGTATGATTCAGATGGAGAAGTACTTCCTATGGCGCCCACTGCGCAGGATCCAGCTGGCCATCCACCAAGGCAGAGCAGTGAAGGGGTTGCGATTGGAGAAGACGGGAAGTGGTTCCAGACGCTGGACGAGCGGTATCTGCTGCCTTTGTTCTCGAATGCTACTGCGAGTCGAACGTTCCACGCGAGGAGAGCGAGGCGGACGGCATCTGGGCCTGGTGGTGCTGCTAATGGGGGCAGTACGAATGGGAGTAGCTTTGGTACTCCGGTAGATAGCGAGGATGAGGTGGATTTGGGGCAAGAAGTTGAACTTGGTGTTGGTCTTGGATTAGGTAGGCCGGCGATGAATCGGTCGGTGTCTGCTGTTGTCGCGAACGATGAGAGTCGGACGGAGAGGGGCTTGCCTAGTCCTGTTCTGAGAACCTCTCCCAGTTTAGGTGACAATCGCTTGTCGTGATACGGTTCTATGTACTGTTTGTTTGATACATATTATGGAATTGTTCCAATAATCATACTTTTCTCTGCATTTATCGCCTTTTTTTCTACAGTAGATCCATTACACACGGACATTGATTACTCAGTGTCGAGTAAACAAATGGAAACCATCGGATCGAACGAATAGAATAGGTGTAATAATACAGCAGCGAGGGGATTGAGAAGAAAATAGACCGTCCAAGATGATTTTGAGATGACAACCAAATCCACAAGACTATATAGGAAAAAGCCGTAAATGTGAACGGAGATGGAGAATACACGAGGGTATAGCCAAAAAGCCATGGATAAAGTTACAGCAGGTGATGAGGGTGAGCCCCCGCCGGTGCTTATGAGGAGGAAAGAAGGGCCAAGGCGGATTAGGCATGCGACGATATGTTGTGTTCGAGAAGCGAGGAAGTCAGGTAGGCAGTGAAAAATCACATAAGATCGGCACGGCGTAAATGTTCCCTGAGAATCGATTCTTCGACTGTTGGTGGGCAACAAAGAATTGATTAAAATGATGTTTTGCATGTATGGCAAAGATGACTCTTACCTGCTCCCAATGTGACAGCGGTGGACTGTGAATCCTGTGAAAAGAAGGGACAAGGAACGAATGAGCGTGCATCCTGAGCAAAACGCATGGAAAGCAGAAGGCTACGTACAATGACAGAGGTCAGATGAACATAGAAGGGGCGTGGCACAGTAGAGTATTGTCTCGCTATTTCCTTAAAGTGTGTTTGGAAGTCTGGACGGAAAAGAGATGAGTCAGATAATGTGACAAGAAATGAAGGAAGACACGCACATCGGGTAGCCGTTGGAAGATCGTTTTTGCGGTCGCCGAAACTGGGAACTGAATCTCGTATTCGGACTCCTCGTTGTAGTTTTGCCTGTAGGAGGTCGCACTTGTTCAAGACTGGTCAAAAAGGCAAGCGTTGGTTGAGGTATGAAAAGAAGAAGAAAAGGGGAAATTACATAAAATAATCTGTGTCCGCGCCAGGAGCTTGCATGCACAAACTGAGCGCCATAGTAGATAGGTGTCTTCTAGTCGGTTGACCCGCCGATCTTCGGCTAGCTTTTCATCGAAAGGAGAGACTGCATGACCAGTTTTAGATATTCATATTGCTGAAGAAATAGTGGACTTACTTGGTCTGTATGTCAAGGGAGTTACGAAGTAAACGTCAAAGGGGCAAGAGAGAGTAGACGAGATACGCACGCAAGGAATATGATTGCGTCAACTGGTGAATCATTGGAATGAGCGCAATTCTTTTAAGAAACATTGGCTGGTGGTACTGACCATCGTCAAAGTACGGATACCACGCTGCTCTCTAAAAAGAGGTCATTGAAGGGACGGTTAGGCGTAGAGAAAACTCACGCTACTTCGTGTACCACCAACATCGTAAAGTCTCCACTCCTGACCCATTGTTCTGCCTGGGGGAGGAATTAGAAAGGACACCAGGTTGTCGGAAAGCTGTTCTGACCATGGTCAAAAACAAAACGATACTCTTGCACACCAATTGTTCGAAGACGGGCCCGGATAACGTCATCATCAGTAGGTTGGTAGTCCCTGTTTGCAATGCGTTCCGCATCGTTGATGAAACTGCCGCCAATAGAGTTAAACCAGGTTGAAACAAATGAAAGACCAACTCACAACCCTGGCGAATCCTCGACTCTCACTTTCCTCCTATTTAGCATCTCTCTGACGATAGAATCGTCCCATAGAGACTTGATCTCGTCGCGACAGCTAGCAATGATCTCAACGATGTCTTCCTCCGTTTCTTGTATCTTCCGCGTCAGGCCAGGCTCGTTCTCGGGCCGTTGGGAACGCATGCGAAATTTACCCAACGCAGACTTCCATCCGTTCGAAGAATTAATCGAAAACTCCTGCAACGCGCGTCGGTTGGTAGGGGTCACGTCAAAAGGAGCAGCAATGGTGACAGTAGTGCTATTTATCTCTGCCGTGGCTGTACCCAGCCTTTGTTCAAGGTCTTTTTGGACGCTGGTCAGAGGACCGAGTTTCTTGACGAGCAAACGGTGTTGCTCAGTGAACTTGAGACGTGGGAGTGCCCGAGGTGGTCGGGGCCTGTGTAAGTCATCCTGGGAGTCGTCGGGGTTGTATGGGAGGTCCGACATTTCAGCGTTGAGGTGGTCCAGGATGACGTTGACATTGCGCACGAGATTGAGGAAGATGACTGCGCGCCACGCAGCGCGTTCCTCGGACCATTCTCGTCGTGCGTATGTCAATTGGAAGTCTAAGGATGAGAGTTAATGGCCATCCAAAAAGTAGGGCACGTTGAGAACCAACTTTTGAGGGTAGCGGTCTTTCCGCTCTCACTTTGGCCTTGAACAGGGGGATTAGTCAACGTCGCGCTCAAGCTCTCTAGAGGGGACTCACCGAGGAGCAAAAGTTTGACCGGCCTCTTCTTCTTCCTCTCCGCCTCTCTCTCCTTCCGCAGCTGCTCGTCGATCTCATCACTAATCCTCTTGGCCTCTGCTTCCGCCGCCTCTCTTATTTGGCGTTCCTCCGCAGTTTCGTCTGGCGGTGGAGCGATAGCCAAAGTCAATGGGTCTTCTTCGAAAGAGCGACCCATGACGGGAGGAGCAGAAGAGCGTGGTTTTGAAAAGTGGGCCCCCAGCGCGGTCAAGGTTGCAAATATTCAGGAAAGGCGATCCTTTCATCATGGAAACCGGTCAATCAACTTCTGAACAATCTGTTGTGCCAGGGTCGCTTTTTCCCAGAACTGTGATCAGGGTCCAGTTTTGAACGAGTCCTCCATCCCCCCATCCACCACACTCTCCACTAAAAGGCTAGCTTTTGTCCTCTCACCGCCTCGCTTTCACTCATTTTCCTGTTTGTTTAGGCCAAATATATGGTCAGCCGACCAGCCCGCACACTACAAATATAGGGTCTCCCTGATCACCAGTCCTGAGTATTTGATTTAATTACAGGGAAAAACTGATTCTTTAGTATTTACCTTGAAACGAAAAAACACGCTCTCTTCTCGGACTTCCCCATGGTGCTCCCCTTTCATTACGCCTACTTCGATTCTTTCATTACCTAAAATGGTCCCATCACCGTACGATCACTCCAGGTCGGAACTCCACTTCATAGCTCAGTCAGCCTGACTCAGGACACTGCTGTGCATCATTACTTATGATACGTCGAGCAGCGCTTCTCGACACCTGATGTCACCAGCGTGCTTTGCGCCACTACCAGAAGCGCCATTCAAGGTGCGAACCGGATAGAACCCATCGATCCCGGAGCCCGCTACTTACAAGTGCTTGCTTCCTACATTCTCGGACACGCGGTGGGTGGAGCAAAAAGAAACTGTCAGCGAAAATTACGATGAAGACGGACAACGCTTACACAACAGGTATCTAGCGCTCACAACAGGTATCTAGCGCTCACACAACAGGTGTTTACTTCCGGATGCAACGGCCACTACAGGCCACTACACGAGATCCATGCCAATGTTATGACCTGAAACCCACAATGACGCTTCTTCTGTATTGCTGCCTATCTCCGCTGATCATGATCATGAACCGTTGTTGGTCGCGATGGTCTCGTGGAAACTTTATCATTACCTCCATGAATACCCTGGGGCTCGTCCTTCTATGCATCGCTTAGCTACAAGGTTCAAACACGCAATCGACACGTCTTCAGATTAGGCGGAAGCAGACTTCAAGTATCATCTTTTCCGCCTCACTTGGGAAAGCTTTGCCTGTAGGAGGCAATAGAATTCCAACTCTTCGTCGCCACCTCCTTTACCAAAAAAACCCTGCCCGCCCGGGCTCGTCCTTCTATGCATTGCAAAGCTACAAACTTCAAACGCGCAATCGACACGTCTTCCGATTGGGCGGAATCAGACTTCAAGTATTGTCTTTTCCGCCTCACTTGGGAAAGCTTTGCCTGCAGGAGGCAATAGAATTTCAAATCTTTGTTGCCACCTCCTTTACTAAAAGAAAACCCCGCCCAGCCAGCCCGAATATCGCACAAGTAGCAAAAGGCTCGAGGATGGCTTATAGAGCATGTTCCGCTATCTCAATTATCGATAGAGTGACGGAGAGCCACAAGAGGTACCGTTCCTTGAATGTTCAATGCCTGTTAAGTTCATAGGGTATAGCTTCACGAGACCTCGCCGGATTCACAGTGGAATCTAATTTAGGATATGTAGTCCCTTTGAAGCAATATTTCTTCGGGATGCCAACCTCAATTCTGATGTTCCCTACTCCAAGTATCAGCAACATAATAGTTTTTGCTCACTTTGAAGCCGACTTTTGATACATTCGCTTTTGAGGCCTGGCTTCTTGAATTTGTTTGTAGCCTTTCCACTTTTTCACGCTTTTTGGCTGCTTTTGTTCGGCTTTTACAAGTAGGAAAAGTAAAACACGAAAGTACTGGTGTCAATAATGCGGGTATCTAGGCTGTGATTGATAATATGCGAATGAACTCTAATGCTCCGAAAAATGCAAGATATATGTATGTGAAGGAGGGTGAATCGAAAGCAATGCGACGAATGGTGGAAAGTACCAGTCAATAGTGAAGGATGTCGTTAATGATTAAGAGGGGATAAGTAATGGCAGTGGAAAGAGCCGCGATGAATGGCATGGAGTCGTTATTATTAGCAGCTGCCAGTTTGGAGGCGGTTCTTGGGCCATGGCTGTTGGGCTTCCTTCCAGGTTGTTATGTTTGGGTTCGTGTAGACATTTGAATACCTAAAACATGTTAACCCACACAGACACCCAGCGAGCAGAAGAGAATACGAACGTCTGGATGTACTGCGCCGTTGGAAAAGCCGCAGGGTCACAGCCAATGTTGACAGCATTCTTGGGCTGGTACACTCTGATGTAGTCGATGCTCATGACGGCTGGCAAAACCAATTGATCGAAATTGATCGATCCAAAGTTGAGGGAGAAACCAAGGTTGGCAATGATGTACTGCAACCAAGTCGCCAATCAATCAGGTTAATCCAACCCTTGTGCGATCGAAGACTGGAGACAAACCATTGGTTCCATCGGCACAGGTCGGGCACTAATCTCCGTTTGCGGATCGGCTCCCATACCAGCGACCATGATCGTCCATGCTGGCTTATCATCGTTGATCCAGGTAATGTATGCGTTATCGAACCCAGGCTTATACTGGAACCCGAAAGTGGAAAAGCAGCCTTTTTCTAGCTCATAACAGTCCTGATTTGCTACCGAAAGGCCACTGGTGGTTTGCTGGTAGACACCTAAAGAAAAAGGTGACTGTGAGTAGGAAAATCGTTCAACTGACAAAAAATATTGCCTTACCGCCTTTGTATGAGTTCAAGACTGTCTTGACCGGGTCATATAAAATGAGATTGTCAGTTGTATTCAGCCAGTTGTAGTTAGCCTGTCGAACACATTCGTAACGAAGAATAAGGCAAGAAATCAGTATGTCTCACATTGTACGGTGCCCACTGCGACGAAAGCGAAACCTTTCCGACTGCACCATCAATAGTGGCCTCAAAGACATCAATCTCGGGTGCTGCCCGACCAACGTAGCTCCCATTGGCCCTCACTGGTCCTGGATGAGATTCTCCTGGGCAAGTGCATGCGGCTAACAGTGCGAGATATTAGAGAATGAACTAAACCATTAGCGAAGAACGGGCATACACAGACGTTGACCTGGAAGGAATGACTGCATTACACGTGAGTATGAATATCGGCTGCAAACGAATACGACTAGACACTCACCAGGACGCCGCCATTGGAAGGATCACCGTTCTGCACAGCTGCCAGCGGCGTTGCTGTGCCAGGGTAAGTCTGATTCGGCAATGTACCAACATCACATGAATCATAACTGTAAGGCCACTGTACCATGATTAGGATTAATGTGTGCTGCAAGAAGAAAAGGACGAACCATGCCATCCAAGCTTCCGCCGAAGCCAGCACGGCCTAACGATGTATGGATATCAAGATACTTAAAAACTTAGATAGTGCGCACCAAGGTTTCCCATTGCCCAGCTGGATCACCAATCAGTTACGATGGCATATCAATGAAAACAATAATACTCACATAGCTGGCCATAGACCACTATAGATTTCAAAATGATCAGGGTTTGAGGTCGCCAATAAGCATGAGGTTCCTTACCTGACTGCAGTCGATCCAGGTAATGTAACAGATGCTACAATCGACATCGATAAATCGCCTGCTTATGAAAAAAGAGAGAGAAATGCTTGCCTTCCAAAATACCACCAGTAAAGCAGAACTTATTCCTGCATTTCGTTAAGTCAATAGTAAAGTCCTTTGAAGGAGCTACCTCACCATGATTGTATCTAATGGACGGAGATCGCGTCAATTGCAATTGAAGACAACGAAGGCAGAGAGCCTACCATGCCCGAACGATAGCTCAAGTTGTGATTATTCTGAGGCAGCGCTTTTTCCAGAGTTAGCCGCAAGGCGCCACCCCGGGTAGATGCTGCAAATTTAACATTGACGTTAGTTATCAAAAAGTGAGTAAGGCTACGTTCTCCGTACCTCCAGCAGGGTCGTACCACTCCAAGTCATTCTACACAAAAATTGTTCAAAAAAACTGCAAAGCAAATAAACATCAGACAAAAATTACCGTTCCCCAATAATGCAGATCCACAGCCTCCCAGAATGGGTCATCGCCAGGATAAAACGACCGTCCATCCACGTTGAATTCATCCGAGAAAACCAGGACGTAGTCTTGTTCGCCCTTCATGTTTGATGGCTTCGTGTAGGCATTCTGCGGTGTATCTTTGTCTATGAGACCGTAATTTCCAGTAAAGTTGGGCACTTGGCCCGTCGCGTTCGTCCCTCCGAGATTGAAACCACCTTGAGTACTCGGCTTCTTGGTTAAAAAATGGGATACAATAGGGAAACCTGGAGGGGAGGAAGAGAGCACTTAGTACGACAAGGAAGATAGAAGGAGAAAGATCTTTACCAGCGCTGGAACGAGTTGTTAATCACACTTGATGGGTAACAGAGAAGGAAGGACACATACAAAAGCATCAAGCAGCCTGCTGCAAGAACAAAAAGACACCCAAGGTTGGCGATACCACGAGCCGTCACGATGGTCCCTCCCTTGTCATTCTTCCGATCCCGTCGAGGATCTGGGTTATGCAGGTAGTCGTCTGGCTCCGGATTATCCAATGCCAACGGCGTCCCCCACGCCCGGGGTGAAGGAGACAGCGAGTACTGCGAAGAGGGCGAGGCAACATAAGGGAGTGAACGCAATGGTTAGGACGATTCGAGGATACCTTTTCGGCGAATGAACTCTACAGCGATGGTATGTCAACTTGAACGGTGAGAACGAGGACAACGACTTACGCTCCGAGACGTAACCGACCCCGTTTCACCGTTATTTATTGACAAGAGGCTGGTGGCCGACGTAGAATTGTTGTTCTGTGCATAGGGACGGCTCATGCTGAACGAGTATTAATGTTGCGTATGTAAAAATCGCCTGAAGCGAGTAAAGGTGTTGAACGAATGGACGGAGTTGCCCGAGATACAAGAACTCAGAGAGACAGCGCAGCAGACTCTAGCTGCTTGGGCTGGTTGAGGGGTAACTTAACTCCAATGAGTGGTTGGTTGGTGAGTGTTGTGGGACACGTACGAACTAAGAGAAATTATTTGCCAAAGCCAAAAGACTGGTTACTTGTTCCCTTGGAAGGATATAAATATCGCTAAGCGACAGGGCAGCTTGGCCTAGAAGCATTGGAAGACGCGACCCTTGCGTTACGTATTGGTCCCCAAAACACATGCGTGGCACGCTCGCCTGGTGCGCTGAGCATTTAAAACCGTGCACATTGCAGTTGGTCCTTTCATTGATCAGCTGCTGAAGCTTGGTGGATGCCATGGCCACTCGCTGTCGGTTAAAAAGAAAAACACAGGAACAGATTTGGTGACGCGACGCGTCCGTGAAAATCCGATCATTATAGGGTCCTCAACTTTCTCTATGCCCATGGGGTTGAGCTCTCCCAGCCTTTCCGCAAACGCCAATGGGCTATACATAAGTCGCGATATGTCCATAATGAAATTCACTTACAACTAGAACTCCCTGCTACCAAGAACTCTCAGTCCTTATACTTGTTGCCTGGAGTTCTTGTACATTTTCTTGGTATATTCATCGACTTCCGCAGCACAGATGCCACATCTTGGCCCATTGATCCTCAACCCAAGGAATCTTGTGTGGGAGCCCGGTGGAGTTTATCGAGCTTGGTGTCCAAGGAACCGTCCAGAATTGCGCAAGCCCTGATTTTGAGAGTTTGGTAAACCCATGCATTTCAAATACGCGAGCACCGCCAGCGGCCAAGCAACCAATGAGAATGCAGTGAAGTCCATCCATACTTTAATACTTTGAGCTGGAGGATGTGTCATTCTTGATACATATATGAGGCCGCTACTTTACAAAAATACGTACATGTAAATAATTTGGCAAATAAACTCGAACCGGCCATTACTCCAAGAGACTCCAACTCTCCTCGAGAGGTGAGGAAGTGTTGCATCCAAGAAGACAGTTGTCTCCTCTATACAAGGCTCACAAAGCAAACACCTCCGTATGCAGCCCAACAGATCCAACCTCCCACCCAACCTTCGTCAACTTCAAACGCGCAACAGCATTCGCCGCCTCTCTCGTGAGCCCCTCAGGCCCACTAGCACACACCGCCAGCCCGCCCCCCGCACCAATCCACGCAAGCTTATTCGACGGAGGGTCTAGCTCCAGCTCCACATCCGCGTCTTCGTCCACCACCGGAGAAGAGGGAGATGAACATGCAGGAGGAGGGGTCATCAAATCCATCAAGACGCGGTATATCGACGGTCGGACCATGGTGACGTCGCAGTTCGGGATGGGGGGTATCGCTTCCGGGTTACACAAGCACGTCACGTACACGGAGATGTGTAGATCTAGACCTGAAGAGGGAGACGCAGCAGCTGTGGCGATGTCCATTAGGGCGGCGGAGAACCATTCAATTGAACCTGTGCAAAAGAACAGTTAGCTTTTCTCGTTCAAGACAACTAGGAATGAAGATGGATAGATACCGAATGACCGAACACACCACGCAAACTCGATCCTCCGCGTCTTCTCCCCACGGAATCGTTTCTGCCTAACACACCTCCCAACGATATCGTCCAATAACCCAATAGTGAACGTCGCACCAGCACCACCAGCAAACAGCAACACACTCTCATAATCTCCAAGATCGACACTACACCCACCATACGGGCCGTCCAACATAACCTGCACAGGTACGTCCGGGAACTTTGTCGCGCCATCATCATCTTGTTCGACTTTCTTCTCCTTGTCCGTGGCCTGTTTCTCAGGTATCATTAAATCTCTGATCTCCTCTGCCTCCTTGAACGCATGCTCGTTCAACGCCCGCGTCCAGTCGCCGCTGACCCTCGCACCAAGGGTGATCCCTTGCGGCATAGAAGCCGGAGCGATGCATGACACGTCCGGAGGCGCAGAGAGGATCGTTAGCGGGTGAGACTCAAAGATCCGTCCAGAGAAAAAGACACGGAGGCGGACGTGTTGGCCTGCCGTCCACCCACTTGTGCAATGTGGGATATGGATCTATTGACCAAGACGAGTTCAGTCCGGATAGAAAGAAAGGGAAAAAAGACGATGCTGACTAGCGTCATTTGCTTGTCAATAGGGACGAGCAAAGCATCCTTGATGCGAACTCTGAACATCCGCATAAGTATATCCGCACCGTAAAACGCCAACGGCGGGAATATCCACGGCGAGGCATAAATCGTGTGATAACAAATCGTCACAAAAAACGCAACGAACGCTAAAATACTACAACGCAGCCACGCTCATCAGCCACACGCCAACACAGGGAAGGAAAAAGACCCACTGTACAATCCAAAAAACTTCATAAAACCACCTCCTAACAGGCCTCAAGCTGCTCAACACAATAACGCCCAACAACCCAAGGGAAGCAACGCCCGAGGTCTCCTTCTGCTGACCCAAAATGGGTAAATTCCACGTAAGATGATTCTGGATCCACAGCGACCCATGGAGGAGGGCACCGAAGAACATGGCCCTTCCCGACCAGCGGTGAATGAAGTTGAGCTTCTCGTACCCGTTCCCTGGGCCGAGGAGGAGGGAGACGATGGAGTTCTTGGTTGCGAATAGGAAGACTACGGGGAATTGCGCTAATGCGATGAAACCTGATTGAAATAGGGTAAGGAAAGGTTTGGAGAAGGAAATAAAAGCGGACCTGGGCGATTCGAGTTGCTCGCTAGGGGAGCTTGGAGGACCATACATAGTATCACAGTCACCAAGTACCCAATCACAAGTACGACTGAAAGAAAACGGTCAGAACAGCATATACAACAACGAAAACCACAAACGCTGCGCAGCATTCAACCCCAACCCCGGTAAACTCCAATACGCAACACTCCCAACGACACTCAAAAACTTCTCAACCCCGGAATCCCACCGCTTCTTCCTTCCACCGGCGACAGGCGTATCGCCAAGCGACTCATACACCCTGGTCGACGAACCACCACCCAAATCTTCCCAAACGCCAAAAACACCAGTGAACGCCCTACGTTTCTTGATGGCCCTAATAACGCGGGGCAAGGAGAGAAGAACGAAAAAGGCGAGAACGGAAGGCCAGATGATGGAGAACTTGCGCTGCCATTTCGGGTCCTGAACGTACGAGCTGGGGAAGGGTGATGAGTTACTTAGGGGTGGAAAACGGAGCGTTGCTTACTTGTATGGTTGGAGATCGGCAGGGATGACAGGAGGTGTGCCCGTATCTGGCATCTCTCCCAGTCAGAGCAAACGAGAGGTGTAGGAGGGATAATGAAAGTCAAAAAATTCTTTTACGCTCGCCAAATTGCTGCGCAGATTCCAGAAACCACATGATCATAAATTCCATCAAGATAAAAAATACAGATTGTCATCGTCAAATCACCCCGTTGCATCAAGCCTAGTTAGTGTGAAGCACCCATGATAATATATCTCCCAAACAACATCTCGCCAACTCCAAGCCCAAGGATGATGCTCAGGATGAATCCTACTTGAAATGTCCTAAACGCGTGTCAGCCGCTGCTACCGATCAAGAAGAACATTAACGTAAACGTACATGACAGCCAGCATGAATGCGAAACCGAACGCTGCTTGACCCATGTGTAAGAGGCCGCGGGGGATATCGTGCGCGGGAATGAACGGCAGCGCAGTTCGCGATCCAATGATGCGGGAAGGAGTCGAAGACTTTAGCGGTTTTTCGCTATCCTCTGCAGCAGCAACCAGCTCTCTCCTAGCGATAATTTGCGCTCTAAAAAAGTCGTGCCCCATTCAATCCTATCCCTCATGTGGAAATGGGGAAACGCACCTCTTCCTCCAATACGCCTCTGCCAAACTCCTCATCGCCGCTATCCACCTCTCAACAATAGCCAACAAAAACAGGCCCAAGCAAGCCCCAAACATCGCCCCAGGACTCTTCAGCACCCATCCCTGGAACCAAAGCACATCCCCAGGTGTGAAATGCAGCCATGGGACCATATTCCCCGACGCAAGAGACATACTCCCATCCATACTCATATCCATCCCATCGCTGCTGCTATGCGCCGCCACCAGAAGCACCCCACTGAAAAACAACAAGCTGACGGCGCCTGGAAACTTCATGTTGGGGACCACAGAACTTTGTTGTTATTAGAGAGGAAGCGTGTTTGTTGGAAGCGGTCCGATCACATGGACAAAAGTGCCGCTGACAAATACTGATAGAGCCAAGTGATTTCCCGGATTTAAATCGCCAGCAACGACGCTCCAGACCGCGTTCCCGAGTCAGGTAGGTCCGTGCGTGTGCTGGGGGAGCGAGGAGGTGTGACCCATGTCAACTTGAGGGAGCTTGGCCATGTGAAACGGTGACATACCCCCGTGGAGGCTGAGGCACAAGGGTGAGGAGTGGACGGTCCGATGAAAAACGGTGTGACCAGTAGTGCGAAACCAAGTGAAGGACTGCCGAGCACGGTGTGGAGTTGCCTTTGGTTTCAAAAATATCTTGAAGGGCCGCAGGCGAACCCAAGGAACCGTGGAGGGACACGAGACATACCAGCATGGAAGCCACATGACAAAAACCAATAAAAGATGCTTTAACCAGTAGTTCCGCACTAGCATCCCAGCGCCTCTTCGAACACAGCGAAGATGAGGCATTTTCGCGATAGTGCCTATGTCCCGCACGCAGGTTGGCCCGGCATATCGAGGCCAAGTTAGCGGGGAAAAGCCGCCATCGTCATTGAGCTAAACTTGAAGGAAGGAGGAGCAAGGAAGAAGGGTTGAAGGGACATGGTAAAGGGAGGAAGAAAGGAAGATGGGGGTCGAGGAGCAGAACCAACTTTCTTACGTGAGGCTTTTCTGCGCAACGTAACGTGACTGTGTGAATTATGAGCCATTTCTCCGATTGGCTGAAAAACTTCCTTTTCTAGCCATGCGGTATACCCTACTTACACATTTTCTTTATTCCTTCCAATGTACTTACACACCTTCAATTCTTACGACGAAATCAAACAGCCAACTCAACCTTTCCTCCCCCCCTAATCGCGTCCGCCGACTCCTTATCCGCCAGCGCAGGGACAACCCACCCCTTCAAAAACGCATCCACCTGCTCCGGTGCCCTTCCAATAAAGCTCGCAGGATCCAACAAACTATCCAACTCTGCCATGATAGGATCAAAATACGCGTCCTTTCGAATCCGGTCGATGAGATCGTTCTCGAGCCCTAGTTGCTTGACTTGGTGTGCGGCTTCGTGTGACAGGACCTAGTAGGGGAAGAAATCAGAATTAATGAGGAGGGAGGCAAGACGCGAAAAACAAACCCGAATCTTTTCATGCGCCTCCTGCCTGTCCCCTCCTTTTTTCACGATAGCCATAATAACATTCTCAGTCGCCATAAAAGGCAATTCTTGCGCGATCCGGCGCGCGATAACTTTAGGATACACCACTAGACCCTCTGAGATATTTTGCAGTGTCGACAGGACAATGTCCGCCGTTAAAAACGCCTCTGGGAGGGTAATGCGGCGGTTCGCGCTAACAACTCGTTTCAAACAATTCCATCCTTCTTCTTGATGTAAATAAGACTGACCTATCATCCAAAGTTCGTTCAAACCACTGCACGCTAGAAGTCATAAGCGCATTTTGATGTAGTACCATTAGGTGCCTAGAGAGACTGCAGACACGCTCTGAGCGCATCGGGTTACGCTTGTACGCCATCGCCGACGAGCCGATCTGGGTGCTCTCGAATGGTTCCTCGATTTCCTAGGCACACACATCAACCAAAGCACATTGAAGGCCCGACAGAAACCACATATATACCTTCAGATTCGCCAGGAGCCTGATATCAGTAGCGATCTTGTGCGCCGTCGCACCGAGAGAAGCAAGGGGCGCCAACACGTCTGCGTCGATTTTGCGGGAGTACGTCTGCGAGGTGACGGGGTAGGCGTACTCGAAACCAGAGAGTTTGGTTACTAGGCTATCCAGCTCCTCGACCTTGAAATAATGGTAAAATTGTGAGTGTCAGGTAATGAAAAAAACAACACACCTTATCATGGTCTCCATCGAAAAGCGCCAAAAAACTAGCTTGCGTCCCAGTGGTACCCTTGACGCCACGGAACCCAAGATCGTCCCGCACGCGCTTGAGGTTCCTCAGATCCCAGAGCAATTCCTTTCCCAAAAAAAAACGTTACCACCACGTCAAACAAGGGGACGAAAATGTTTACCTGGATCCAAAGCGTAGCGCGTTTCCCCACAGTCGTCAGCTGCGCCGGTTGGAAGTGTGTGAACCCCAGCGTCGGGAGGTCGCGGTACTGCGCCGCAAATGCCGAAAGGCGCGAGATCAGTGCGCTCAGGGAACGGATGAGGAAGGTTAGGCCTTCTCGGAGGAAGATGAGGTCCGCGTTGCTGGTTTTGTTTTGTGTGTTTGATGAAGGTGTATGGTACAGGGGTGTGTAATGACGTACTCGGTGACATAGCAAGAGGTTGCTCCAAGACTGTATGGATGTGATGCGGACTCAGAGAGAGGGAAATGTAGGAGGAGAGGAAGGCGTTTGACGTACTGGATGATCCCAGCCGCAGCGGGGGCGACCGTACCAAAGGTGTGTACGTGCGCCATAACGTCGTGGCGGCGTTTCTTCTCTTCCACGGCTGCGATCTCGAATTGTTCCGGGGTAAGGTGCTACCCGTGCGTCATAAATTCACGGTTGGGGGTGTGAGTGTGAAGGAAAAGAAAGCAAACGCACGAGGTTATCCTCCATCTGCTTGAGAGCTTCATCCGATATAGGCAGACCAAGCTGTTTCTCGGCTCTAGCGAGGTTGAGCCATAACTTCCTCCATGTATAAAACCTTTTCTTTATACCACACACACGAAAAATGAGTGTTTCTCCAGATGTAATCAAGGGGTAGTTACGCACTGCAGGAGAGAAGAGATACGACATCTCTTTACTTGCATAGCGGCTATTTCAAAGCCAAGATCTGTTTCAGAAAATCGTTGGACGAGGAGACGAGGCGGTGGAATACCTGGAAAGAGGCGTTTGATACGTTTCAAAGGCCTCCATTGTGTGCGATGGTGGAGGAGAAGATTTTTAGGCAGTGGATTCCCAAAACGAGCAATCCATCGCGCGGGTGACCGCCCGGCGTCACCCGTCCGGCCCGGGGATGTCAAACCACTGAACTTCAACCACAGAGATTAAAAGACGACATTCAAGCTCAAGCGCTCAAGCCTCAAGGCTTGCGACCCTCCAGGATACGATACGACATCCCCAAGCTCAATTTGACGAAATTTTGAAATTTTGAAGTGCTTCTGGACGTATATATAATGACCAGGCCGTTCACTTGGATCTTCTCTACCCCAAGCTCACCTCTCCCTCATTCGATGGCTGTTTACGAGTCTACCTAGCGCCGGGATCCTCTACTGCCGCCGGCATTACGACAAAACCAACTTCCTCGCTATCAAGATTATCTCGAGATCATCAGTGACTTCATTCATATAAGTATAGAAGGGACTACTAGCATTTGCGTCAACACTTCGTCCGATATCTTGATAACCCCATGGCCACTATAAACCTTTTGATGTTCTCGGATACAACGACGAATCTTGCCTCTCAGCCATTTGACACAAATGTCACAGCGGAGCAGCCATGGGTCAACACTAAGTGTGAGTTTTCACTTCTCCCTAAAGTTCTTGTTTTGGAACTTCTCATTGATATTAATTTGCAAGGAAGTTTCTCTCCATGATTCCGATATCGAAGTTCGTTCAGTAGATGGTTTTATATTCCAACTACATCGCGTCGTCTTAGGAGTGACGACTGGCGTTTTCCCTGGTTCCGAAATCGAGACCGATGGAGAAATGGTACAACTCACGGAGCCTGCAAAGGTCCTTGGCATCCTTTTCGCCTTCCTCTATCCCAAAGCACACCCGGATCTACACGGAGAGCCCTTCGAGACGGTTGCTGCGGTAGCCGAAGCAGCTGGAAAGTATGAGGTTTTTTCGGCTGCGTCCACCTGCAACGAGCGACTCCTGTATGTCGTTATGTCTCTTCACGTCACGGTGTGATCGATGACATTATTGCATGTTTATAGAAATTTCCTACCTCAACATGCGCCGGAAATTCTTGTGCACGCAGTCAAGCACGATTACCCCCGACTGATTAGTGCAACCCTCCCTCACTTCGCTCGGGCACCTTTGATCCCAGTTATGGAAAAGTTACCTCCGTCATATATGGTTCCATGGGTACGTTTTTTTCCTTGAAGAAGAAAAGTTCGTAATTCATGTCTGACCAGGCTCGTTACCATGAGGCCTGGACCTTGCTTTTCAAAGAATTGGTCTTGTATATCAGGAACCATCCCTCAATTAGCTCTAGCTGCCACTCTTCTTACACGCATAACCCCCGCGGCGGCATATGCACAACCTGTGCCGCTTCTCTCAACCTACTCGCTACACACCTAGAGGAGATCGACTCTTTGCAAACTCTCCAAGATACTCTTCGGTCTCCCAAGACTAAGTATCTGAAATCTGTTCTCAAGTGTTGCCAACACAACGGAAACTATGACCAGTCTAGGGGATACGAAAAGTCTATCTGCCCATTCGTAGAAGACGTGACTGAATCATGCCGGGATAAAATCCAGAAAATTCCTTCTTTCGCTACGCTCTTAGGCCTCAAACTGTAGGATTTACTTTGAGACGATGATAACCCAGAACCAACTTTCCCAGTCACTAACTCGCAATGCACCATTGGTACCAGGCAGATTCATCTGCACGTTTCGCTTGTTTTTTTCATCCCTGCTCTTCCCTTGTAATGGCTGTAGTGGATACAAACAAGGCATGATGATATTTCTTTGTCAGTATTAAATGTTTCACACTGAAGAGGCGGAAGGCAGGTGGAGTACGTGTCCTCATCGTTACCCAACCACCTATGTTATCGTGAGGGAATAAAAGGTGGTATCTCATTACAAAGTGGAAGCGCTGCAAAATCATAAATCAAGTCAATTGTGCACAATCAATATGCGTGCCAAAATTCTGAGAGAGAGATTTGAAAAATTGTGTTCTGGAGACATGATTTTGCGCTTGCAATCCTAGTTACCTATTGACTACCACCCTGATTCACACTTGAAGCGAGTAGTATGTTTGCATGGACATGCAATATATCTATCTATACACGGCCCACCATGGAACCATCATTTTTGCTGATACGGTTGCCGTCCTTGTCGAGACCTATGAGCAATGCTCAATGACACTCTAGATAAATCATAAAATTGACGCACCGAGGGTGGGTCTGGCTGCCATACATAGAAGCACCTTTACCTGGACCAGCGAAGCCAGATTGGACGATGCCCTTACAGAGTCAAGGTGGTCGCCAAACACGCGCGCACCAACTTTGGAGGCAAATTGCCCAGTGCAGAGAAGCGTATAGTTGGCAAGAGATTCCGGCAGCCAGCCTATCTCGCAAAAATCAAATATAACCACTCGCCCGGTATCATCGATGCCGAAATTGCTGGGATCCATGTCAGACTGAGTGAGCATCAAGCGCTCGCCAGAGATGCTTATATTGGCTAGATCTTTCTGTCTTCGCTGCTGCAGCGAAACAGCCTGCGAAAGATGTAAGAGGTCAGCAGGCGAGTAAAGATGGAGCAAGACGGGCTCAGACCACATTCAAATACTTTTCCAAGGCAACAATGCTCGTGAACGGCAGCGGCGCACGATAATCCTTGAAGACTTCGTGCCACGCGAAGCCCGATCCCAGAGGGCCGAGCGTGACACCAGCAGGGCATGTCTGGCTATACATCCAAAGAACGGCATCGGCCACCTTCTGGACAAAGATGTCTTCCGCAACCGGAATCAGCTGTAAAGGCTCTATAATGGCAAATGTGAGGTGTCCATGCTTGAAGCTGTGATAAATTAAGGGCACGCGTGGCGCAGTCAGGTCCTTTTCGGTAACTTTAGCAAAGTGGTCGTGCATTTGGACTTCGGAGGAGAAGCACCGGGAGTCGCCAAATTTTATAATGTAGTTGGCGAAACTGATGAGGCGTCTGTAGCCAGGCACTGTGAAATTGTCCTTCTCATGGTTGGCGCAAGCGGCTATAATGGCTGGCTCAAGCGCGACAAAGGGATTGTCCAAAGACATTGCTCAAATAAAGCTAAATGTGCAGCGAGTAAGGAAAGACAAGATAAATGAGAGTGATAAGGGCGCGCACATAGTGGGCGGAGGTCTATATGGGGCAGAAAATAAAAACACGGATCAGTGTTCAACGTTCAACGTTCAACCCTTGCATGGAAGGTAAGCGACGACGTACGAAGGCGGGGCAACCTTCGGGTTTCGCAGTGACTCAGTGAGGGAGAGTGGAAATCTGCGAAGGAATTCGAGTCAGATCGTAGTAGAACGGCTTTATGGAAAGAAAACTATGTACGAGCACGAATAAGCGTCAAACTTGTCTTGCAGAAGCTCTGAGGACGACGGGGAGGTGAGGAGCTGAAGTGAGTCTCAGGCTGTCCAAATTGAATGCTACCCCTTTCTGAGCACATCTGTTCATGCAGTACCTCAATGTATTGCTTCAGCTGAGAGCGGGAGAGAAGAGATACCACTTGCATGCCGCATAGCGGCTATTTTAGAAACAAGAGCTCCAGAAAATCGCTGAAGAGAGGGGGGCTTGAACAATTTGTGCACGTGATCACCATTTTCTAACTGTAAAAGCCCCGTTCTCTCTCTTCAAGTTCTCTCAAGGGTTTCCCCTCAATTTGAGCCCTCTCACGGCCCAGCAAGCTCTGATACATTGAGGCAGAATGACAACTGCCATCAACACCCCGGTTCGGAAGGTTTTCAGATTGACGAAGGGCAAGAATTGACTGGAGTTACTTGGCACAGTTTCTGCTTCAGACTTCATACGGGATATCGCGCAACGTTGGCGAGAGTGACATTAATAACCTGGTCATGAGCCTAACGCGGCTTCGCTCGATAAAAAAGGTCACTCGATCTGGAGGCTGACGACAAGATAGGGGACTCGAACAGGCTTTATAACTGTCAACATAGGACGTCTCATAAGTGACAACCAACCGAGCTATCTTCCACCTTACCCAAGTCGCCCTCGCAATAAACGCCCTCTCCCGTATCTTCCTTGAATGCAGTCCGAGCTTATCCTGCAGGCTTTCCAGCAGGCATCATCAATCTCCGAGACTGGCTTGAATATATATATCTAATGGTAAGTTATCCGCCTAGTGTCCTCCAGCTGTGCTAAGCACAAAGATCACTCACAGATCAACCACAACATGCGATCGTTGGAGCGGCGGGCGATTATTTCAAGACCAACCTCGAAATCTTCGGAAACAATCTGTTCAACAGCGTTATAGCTTTGGAAGGCGACATGGACAATTTCGCAGCCACCATCCACGAGGCGCATCAAGAGCTCATGCAGAAGATCCACGAACTTCCGTGTATTCTTGTTAATTCTCAAACGAGCGACCAGGGAACTCTCCTTAATCCAACTCCTATCAAGCAACATGGTTACCCCCTCCCGCTCACCGAACCCAACCCACGAAACCGTGAAGAACTTCTCAAATTTTACCGGTGAGCCCTCAGGGCGTTATCCAAATCGAATGCTATACCCCTTTCTAACTACGTTCCAGCCCGTGCATGCAGTATCTCAGTGTATTGCTTCAGCTGAGAGTTTAGGACTCCCTTCTTTGCCACAGGATACTCCTGTTCAAGAGCGACGAGGACAGATTGCTGGACGACTTGGGGTGTTTTTGAGTAAGTGTTAGATGATGTCTGTTCATTTTCCCCCGGTTAACCCTTGCTCATTGTTATGTCGCAGTTAAACCAACAGCCTACGTTTCAACCCCCTAGCGTTCCCGCTCTCCGTTCCTTTTCTGAGCAGTTATTTGTTTTGTTACTCTGTACTCCAATCTGAATCCCCGCCGCCAACTTCAAATAAAAGTACATTGCTTTTAGTTGTCTTACAAAATGATGGCAGTAACGCGAAAATAGGACTTGGCAAATTTTGAGCGTTTTCACTTTTGCTTGCATAGTGAAAATATCGCCTAAGATGAAATTGGCAGCCATTAAACTATATGAAAGGAATGATTCTCAACCGCTGTGGACGCTCTGAGTAAACTTTCTACCATGTACGCAAGCTTTATAGGGAAGAGGTCGTAAGTATTCACTTTTGCTGTTTGAGTGGCCCGGATTCGGATGCGCTTTCGTCGCTACTGTGAGCAGAAGTCACAGAAGACTCATCAACCGAAACAAAAACCCATGCTTATAACAACTAACTACAATTTTACAGAACGACAAAAGTAAAAGGTACAACAACTAAAACTTTACAGCCGCACAAGCTTACAACTCCATGGTGTACACGATACAACATTTAAAAAGCGTCCCACATACCTCTAACCTCAACAAAATTAAGAAAACGAACCATGAATCAACGCATCCCAAGCGCTTTTCGACCCCAACGTCTCGAGAAACTTGGCCCTGGGGGTGGCAGCTCCAGACGGCGGCACACTGCCCCCATCCCCCGCAAACAGGCTGGGAGGCGTAGGCCTCCTTCCGCTCTGCACAGGCATAGGTGTGGGACGGACCACATGCGGGGGTGGCGGGACGCCCCTAACACGCGGGACTGCATCGGCCCCCTCGACTGACATGGCGCTAGGCGGCAGCGGGGATAACCCTTCCGGCTCAGGTAAAGAGCTATCTGCTGTTGCAGCTGGTGGGATTGGTAGCGGCGACGGATGTGGGGAGTTGGACGCAGAGGTTTCGCGCGGTGAGTTTGAATGTGAGCTCTGCTGGATGAAGAGATACAATTGTGGGTTCCGTGGATGGGGTGGGTAGGAGAGGTTGAGCTTACCGAACGACCTAACCGCGACGGGGTGTGTGGATGGGGCTGGTACAGCCCATGCATGGGATGCAAATAGTCGATCGGACTGCCTCCATAAGTGGAGGGCGGGATAGGCGGAGTAGCTGGAAGCGGAAATGGATAGGCCGGGCTGGCGGTCCCTGAGGACGAGCGGGAGCCTTGGGCGAGGGGGGAGCGTTTCTTGCCAATGAGCCAACGTAGCCATTCAGCGGCAAATTCGCAAGGATGTCAAGTAAATAACGCAATGACTCACGGGTGCTAATATGCTACCCAGGGCGACCCTCAAGGCCTCCTTGTGCTGCAGATTTTTGCGAGCTTCGTGGTCGAACTTGTCATAGTGCGGAGATTCGGTTGGCCGGTTCTGAACCTGAGTCGGCTGAATATATGTTAGATTGGTTTTTGTGCATGATGATTGGGTGTGCAGGGTTCATCTGGATTCTGGAGAGCCGCAAATTGGCTCCGAATCCCTGCAGTGCGCGTCGAGGAGTTGATATGAAACGCGACTGCTCACCATGACCGATGGTTAAAAGAGGAATTCCTGGTTGTTGACGGCGATGTCAATGACCAGTCAAGAGGCCTGATGAATGGCAGATGGTAAAAGGGGATTGATATGATAGCGCAAATTATACAGCTTGAGGAGGCACGCGTAAGTCAGGCGGTTCCAGCACAGCCACATGACGAATTACCCCGCAATCGTAAGAGTCTTGGCATTTTTAGTCTAAATTCGCAGCCAAAATCCTATCTCTGTGTTCTTCTTATTTTACGATAGATAAGATCCCCGTAGATACGTTTTAGTGAACACGTTCGTCCAGTAAACCCATGGGTTCAAAGCGTTCAAAAGTCAAACGTGCGCTGAATATCCAGGCGCTCAAGTCTTCGAACATGGATCAAGACGCTGGCGCTTTCACAGACTACGCGAGCGTAGACGGATAAAATACGCATCTGTATTCAACGCAATCAATTCAGAGCCGACTGTCCAAAGTAAGCATTCGCATAAATTGTGGTCAACGGAATGCGGCTCACCAAGAACGGCGCGCCTTCCGTCGGGTCCGTTGAGCTAGAGTTCATGAGACCGATCAAAGGCAACGATAGAAGAGACAAGTTCTTCTGGGGTGGGTTTACTAGCTACCGCGTCCACTTGCAACTCTAACACTTCACGCAGAAAAGTAGCGGTAGTAGGTCCGATCGAAGCTATTTTCATTTTCCTGCCGGTTTTCTCGGACAATGAGAAGTCGAAGTGGCGTCGAAGGATGGGCGTCACAAACTCGGCTGCGGATGGCGCAAAGTAAACGATCCACCATGCAGAATAATCTGATAAGATGGTTAGCGTGATGCAAAGAGAGAGAGGAAGATACACATCCACCTTTCGGAAATGATTCCAAAGCAACGAGCAATTCCTGCTCAAAGGTAGATGAGCCCTGAGTTTCATATACACGAAGAGGGTGAAGTTCAATTCCACCGCCTGGTAGAATGTTTGGTAGGGTATCACGGTTCTTGTCTCCAGTGAGATATAGCAATTGTCCAGACCGCGACGTCCGGTCGTTCAAAATAAAGTGACCAAGCTGCTCAGCCGTGCCAGAAGATTCCCCTCGAATGTCTAACCGACAGAACCCAATACCGGCATACAAACTCTCCAATTCCTTCAGCGCCGAAGCCGTGGCCTGTCCCACGACATAGAACGGCACCGTCGACCAGCGTGCTGGATAGATATGATGCCTCAACTGACCGCTGAGATGCAGCGTGTTAATCGCACCAACCTACCCCCTCTCTATCTTCATGCGGAGATTCAGCCAAATCAGCCAAAGCGAGTTTCCACGCATCGCAGACCCGTCTACTGGTGATTATGACACCGCGGAACGCCTTTGGTTCCCTGATGATGTCCTTGAGAGCGTTGAGGTTGGTGTGGACGGTTTCGAGAACGGGAACACAGATCGTGCGGTACCCGGATGAAGTTAGAGTGGTTTGGTAGCGATCTGGGACCCCTTGCGATGGTTCCCTAAGGAGGAGGACCTTGGACATGATAGTCGGTAATAAATGTAGCCACTATCGGGATTTCGGGCTCCGCTACCATCCACACCGCCAAATCTTCTTCGCCTCCAGGTCCTGGTCACCCCCCTTCCACGTCTACGTCGACCATGCCATTCCAAAAGGAAAAACCCCTACACTCCTTGTAAGCATCCAAAACTACCCCGTCTATTTTTCGTCTTACACCACTGGATACAGGTTTGCTGGCGCGACTGCAGGTGCAGTTGAAGCGTAAGCACATTCCCCCACTCGTCTTCCTTCTATCCCGCTCAGGGGATCTAGCTTGGCAGATTCCTGACATACCCTACGGAATTCGTCAAAACTCGGTCCCAATTCGGCGGGAAGGTGAGGCAAGATAGTGGGCTTCTGTGACCGTGTTTCGATTGATCCGTCAAATAGAGAGAAAGCCCTATTGCTATTATCAAGGATACTCTAAAAACCAAGGGCTTCGTGGGGCTTTACTCAGGATGTACGGCTTTGGTGGTTGGGAACTCTGTCAAGGCTGGGGTACGTTTCGTCAGTTACGACCATTTTAAGCAGATGTTGGCGAATTCCGAGGTGAGCTTTTTTCTTTTTTTCATTGTCAATTGCCTTTCAAATTCTAACGATCGTGCATTGAGGGCAAAGTCAGCGCTCCCCGAAGTCTTTTAGGTACGAAGTGTACCCATAATGTAGCGTTCTCATTCGAAAACATGTCTGTTAGCTGGGCTAGGAGCTGGGATGACGGAGGCCATCTTCGCCGTCACGCCTTCGGAGACAATAAAGTACGCATGTAAACTGTTTTTCTCGAATGCGTCAACATAACTTTCTTCTATTAGGACAAAGCTCATCGATGACGCCAAACGCCCAAATCCACAATACCGTGGATTAATCCACGGCACAACATCCATCGTGCGACAAGAAGGCATCTTTGGAATCTATCGCGGTCTTTTCCCCGTTGTGCGTCTTTTTTTCCCTCTGGTCATGTCTACCTCGTTCTAGTTCTGATTCGACATTTGATTCCAAGATGATGCGACAAGGCGCCAACTCCGCCATCCGGTTCACGACCTACGCCACGCTGAAGCAATTCGTGCAATCAACATCCCGGCCTGGTCAACCCCTTCCCAGCGCTATCACTTTCGGCATCGGTGGAATTGCGGGCCTCGTCACTGTTTATACAACAATGCCCCTCGAGTGCGTTTGCAGGATTCCTTTCCTCAGGCTGCCCACCTAACGAAACTGTCATAGCGTTATAAAAACCCGGATGCAATCTCTAGAGGCTCGTGCACAATATCGGAATTCTTTCCACTGTGCATATCGCATTTTCACGGAAGAGGGTATACTTCGGTTTTGGACTGGCACGACGCCCCGCCTGGCTCGACTGGTGGTGAGTATATCTTAGCCTCGGATGTGCTGTGGATGTGATCTCACTTTGTTTGTTAGCTGAGTGGAGGAATTGTGTTTACGGTATACGAAAACATTATCAAGGTCATTGGTGGTCGAGAATCATAGGGAGGTCAGCCAAGGATCATCGGGGTCACCGTTCTGGACCGTGTATGGATGCGTACGTCGAAAACTACGAATGGGCATCTTATGTAGAAAGCTAGGACTTTGGAATTTGCAGTATATTCCCGCAGGACAGTTGCGAGGTGTTTTGTCCAAACAGGCACCCAAACCTTGCAAATGAACGAGAATGTTTTGAAGTGTTTTTTTGCCCTGCAATCGCGGTCGTCGTAAGAGCCGCCACAGGCTACCCTTGAAAGCAACTTGAAGGAGTCTGTCCGCCACGAATCGGTAAATGAGCATATCATTAAATTGGAACTTTGCAGTTGCTTTGCAGCATCTCTCTACAACTGCAATATTTCATCGAATTTGACCACCCTCCAAGATTTGTGTACCTATTAAGAATTTCTCACTAAAAATTTCCATTGGGGTATGTCCTGTTCCGGATGAGCGACAACGGGAATGCTGATAACGACAACCTGGATGAATCAAAAAGATCAGTTGAATCAAGCGTTGAGAGAACGTAAGTTGCTTACTTGGTTGGCATCATTAGTTCCAACATAACGGTCCACACCAAGTGCCGTGGTGACTAGTTGAATGCTTAAAAATCGCAATGAGCTACGTTTCAAAACATTTTGAAAAATCACATACGTGAATGCGTCAGAATTCTCCTCGGATGGAAAGATGCGCCATTCGGCAGACCCTTGTGAAGTGATGACGGGGACTGGGTAAACAGCAGAATTTTCCTGCAGGGACCAGCTTCCCCCAGGAGCACTCCTATATGTGCGCTGAACGATGGTGTATACGTTTTCCTTGCCTTCAACGGCAATGACATCCCACTAGTAGTGGCAAACCAGCACGATTAGTTTTTTTCAGACAGAAGACGCGCAAAGACGGGTACTAACAAATTGAGCGTCAAAAGTCGATGGTACTTCAGCAGCAGTGGTGACAACCTCGTCGATGCCATTCCCAGTGGCAAACATGCCGCCGATTCCGGAAAAGGGAGAGGCTCTAAGTACATATTGGCCAGGAAAGGACATAGCTGTGAATGTTAAATGGTGCGTTTGAGATCCAAAAGCCAGAGGAAAGCAATGGTTCCAAGTTTCAGCAAGACATTGGCTTCTATAGACGTCTCCAAGAGATGGGGAAAAACATTGCCGTCTACACTCGATCCAGAACGCCAAGTCGCAGGTGCGATGTCTCCGAGTGACGGATTTGGATTTCTGACAGGCGCGGTGCTCGTGATACTGCGTAAGTTCAGGGGAACGACAGGTAGATGGGTTTATATCCTGAGGCGGCCGACTTGAATTCGGGGATGCGCGATCCAAGCACCTGAGTCAGGTCCCACTATTACTTCAAAGCCTAGTCTCTGGAGCGAAAGAGAGGCCGTTGAGCAAGTTTCTTTGAGACAACCCGGTGCAGGAACAACACTGAGAGTACAGTGGCTGATCAGAGTGTTGAATTTTGAATCAGATAAAGCCCTGCGAGACTTGGCAAGGACTTGGCAAATAATTTCGATCAGCTCTTGACCCCCAGAATAGGCACCATATCAGATATCTGCACAAGTGCAGACTCCAGAGAGGTGAAGAGTTGTTGACTCCGTCACGGTCTGCATAGTACTCCCTGCAGTGGCAGGCGCAGAGAGCAGGTTCGATACACAATAAAGAATGCAATTACAAGGTGGCAGAGCATCGGGCCCCTTCAGACGCATCCGAGTGCTGACCTGGTCCTGGATGGTGTCGGATAGCGACAGTTTGGAGAAGAAAACAGAATTCGGAGGTGTTGTGATTTGTTTTGACCTTGCTCAAAACAAAGTGACTCTCTAAGCGGCCTCAGCAAGTAACGCCAAAGTTTTGCACTTTTTGTTCTTCAACCAAGCCCGAAATAGGACGCACAGTTGTATTCCAACCCATTATTCTGCTGATCACAAAGTTACAGGAACTCCATCCCAGAATGGCCCTTTTATACTCAGGACGATGACAGACCTACATCGGTTTTACCACCTCCGATGCTGAGACAGATTAAGTGTGCAGACCACTGTTCATTCTGGGTTCATCTGGTTTATTCAAACCACGAGAAAAAATCGCTGCTAGCACGTCAGTTGGAGCAGTCATGGCGTCCACCTGTCACTCGTTGAAAAAATGATATCGCATCGAATCAACTGGTCGATTAAGATCATATTGCCGCAGTAGTTTGCGGTAAGTCAAATTTGCATTTCACCCTTTCTCCCCGCTTATCACCTGGCAGCAGGAACTCCGTCCTGTAACCCTGTCATTTGAGTGTCGAAACAATAATCTCATTGGTTGAACTCCCCTGGCCCTTGTAATTACGGGAACTAGACAGACCGCCTTCGTCCATGATCACTCACACCAGGAGAACAGTTCTGCGAGCACGTCAGTCGGAGCATTCATGGTGCCGGCGCCACTTGACATACGATAGCAGGAACACCTGACGGTACCCCTCGACAGACGACAGCAGGAAGCTTTTTCGTATTGGTACATGTTTTTTGTTCTGCTGGGTATAAAGGGTGCCCTCTTCTAATTTCCAGGTCAACCAACTCATCCACAATGTCTTCCAATCCCTTCAGTCCCGGCCCCGTTGTCTACTCCCTCTCCCAATGGGCTGAAGTCAATCTCAGTGCGATTATCAGGACACCGATACCGCTAGCGCTGTCAGCAGAATCGAAAGCCTGCTCTCCAAGGATGCCGTCGTTACCATCAACGGGAAAGCTAGCTCTGGCGCCGATCTCGCTGGACAGCTTATCCAAGCCAGGTTCCCTGGGAGCAAGGCCACCATCTCCTTCAAAGAAGCTGTCCAGGTTCCCGCTGGGGCCCAGCAACCCCCTGTTGTGCGTCTATTTTTTCTCTACATCGTAAGAATTAAATTGAATATGAATATAATGACTAGGCCGGCTCTGTTGGAGTCTTTTTCACCTCCACCACTGAAAAACCTGAAGTCATTGACGACGTTCCCCCCACGCAGACGCTGACTGCCTCTGTTAATTTAGTGTATGTCGCCGTCCTCCTTTCCAAATCCTAGCAACCTCTGACAGGTTTTTTCAAATATAAACAGAATTGCAGACGCAACCATTTCCCGCGATGTCGCCGTTCCAGGCGGAACGATCAAAGAATTGAACGCAGTGTTTCATCTGGGATCTGTCCACGCGTAATTGATGATGATATCTTGATTTTGCGTTGTTGTGTTCTTGAGGTCATCATGATGAAGTGCAGAGGTTTTTGAAGGTTTACACAAGTATCACGGTTACAGAGATTACAGTAAACGACTCAAATTCGGATTTAATGATATACCGGTCGGGCTGTAACGAGTTTCTATATAAGCCGGTTAATGAACCAACTTAAGTGGAGTCATTTTCGAAGGACTTCGTCTTCGCTCGAACTGGCTATTCTGCGTCGTCCATACCTAATAGCAGGGGATATCACAGCCATTCAGACTGTGTTGGCCCTTGGTGGTGCCCCCTTGGTTGGCCCTATTTGAGTCATTTCAGACTATAAATCGGAGGCCTTCAATGCTCCGGACTTGACCAGAGGCCCAACGACGCCACACTCCTGAAACATATTTATAAAACACTCTCTTAGGTGAATGTTATTTACTGGAAAGTATGCAAAAAAAATGCCTACAGGAACATGAGAGGTCTAAATGTCTGACTGTGACTAAGGTGTATGACGAAATAAATTACCGAGAGAAAATGCTGGCGAGATATTAAGGAACAAGGCGCGGTGAATGTGACGGGATGGAAGTTACGTCGCCTAGAATTAGCCGAAGTAGAAACCACAGAGAGTCATCCCATAAGTCCAGAGATAAGAGCTCCAACGTAAAATCATCCAAGTGGAAGTAGCATGACCCAAGCAGCAACGATTAAGAGTCGCCCCAGGAAAAGATTGTCCAGGAGAGTTGAGTTCCAAAAACTTGGAAGACGAGTGTGCCGAAGAGTGCTGAGAGACTGCCGGATACTCCGAGGGAGCGTACGTCGCTATTCAAGCCGTTCAAGGCCAAGATTTTGTTGTGTCGGGGTTACAGCTTCACAGGGCTAAAGCGTCATCCAGTCCTGCACAACGCGGAATGTCCACCAGTGAGCTCGAAGGAAGCTACGAGCGGCTAGCAATGTTGAGAACGGTACGCGCCGTTACCGTCCTGATTACCACTGACAGGTGCATTTCTAATAGGCAATGCTTAATAGATCGCCTCAAACTGAGTGAAGTACTCACGCAACGACTGGCTATTTCCTGGAACAGTGGTGGCATACCTTTGCCGTTGGATTTGTGTTGACTGCTTGCGGGGTAGAGCAAAGTGTACCACCAGGATTGGCGGGACATCCCCTGACCTTTTCAGGCCATGTACGATTGCAGCGTGGACAAAGATGGACCTGGATAGCACACATATCGAGCTCAAGAACAAGGATGAGAAGGAAAATATACGTACCCTTCTCGAGAAGAGTTGGGGATCTTGTATAGAACGACGAACGCCCGCCGTCCCAAAATAAGGCCGAAAGAAAAGCAGAGTTCTGCTATAGAGAGGTAAAGCTATTGGGACTGCTAAGGGAGGCATGTCGGCTGTTCGAAAAATGTCCAAAGCCAGTCAACACCTTGATCACACAACTGAGGGAAAAGTGATTTTATACCCTTAGTTTGTTGTTGAGACAAGTATTGGATTTTGTAAGTCCATTCTCAAGCGAGAGCTGGCCTCGGTCACTGGATTTGAAAGGAAAATGAAAATTGCGACTCGGAGTCATTCCAGTAGTGGTTCAAGTGTCGGGTCAACAAATTCCTCCAGAAAACGGCGTTAAAGAACAGAGAAAGCTAACAGCAGACACAAACAATAATTGGCGACAATTCGAACCCCGCGCGTTTCAGATAACGTTAACCGCCTCTACAACTTGGACCCACAAATTGTGACCCGCTTCACCGGTCTCTCACAGGACGCGAAGCTTCTCCGTCAACACACACCCGTGATGGGAGGCACGTCAGGAGTAATTCCTCGCAACATGGTGGCGTTCATTGGAGGCCTCTGCTGGGAAAGCCATCGCTATGTACTTTGGAAAGATGGTAATCTGCTGGTTATAGAGGCTGAAACCGTTCAAGATATTGAGGATCCTAACTGGATTAATAGTAATGCACTCCAATATAAACTATTTCAAGAGGAGAATTTTCAACTTGGTTTAATTGTATGTTTTCTTCTCATCAATCAGAAATCCGACTGAGCGCTGTCGAATCGTTTTTCAGCAAAGCCTTTTGAGTGGCATAGAGTTTGGAAAAACTAATTGGGGATACTTGATCCGAGGCTCTGGGGGCTATCGAATTGTTCAGAAGGAGAGGCCCCTGCATAAGATTTCCTGTCCACTTTGGGCGACCCTGATTCACGAAGATGAAATCGAAGTTACCAAGTGGGTTGATGCGGCGGAAAGACGAGGTGTTTGGAATGGTAAACCTGTAGGTATGGAGCTCCAAGATTTATTCGTTGGAGAATAGCAAATTTACACGATTTCTAGATGTTTACTACAGCTGGGATGACCTGTGGCTAAAGCGCGTGGAAGGCGCGATGTATGGTCTTAGAACCATATGCGATTTGGACCTTACTTTCGAAATTTATGGTCATTTGGTTGGACGCAACGGGGAAGTAGTGGGAATCGTCTCCGAAGCTGCTTGGGGACGAACTATTGCCCTTGGCGACCGCACGCTTGTCTATGAGACATTCGCTCGGCTACAAGAGCATGGCTGTATATTCGTTGGTATCAGCACCGGTCAAGTTCTCATCGCAAATGGCAAAGTTCGCCTTTTGGATTTGTACGGAATTCGTCCATACTCGGAAGACGACAGGGCAGAGATGGAACGCGAGGCAGAGATATTTCACTGGCGGGAGCTAGAAATCATTTTTGCGCAACTCGAAAGCGGATATGCTCTCAGTTGCAACCCGCGATTTTGGCACCAGACTCCGCGTATGCTACTCCCACCGACGCCATCCCCCGAGCGTCCTCGGCTGATGTCGTACATGCTTCTTGGTTTGAATGGATACCACGATTCGTGGATATACGATCTTTATGGAAATTTATGCGACGGCAGGTCTCCTGCCAGGCCTTCTCGTGATCGTGATCACGGTACAGCTTCCAGCCGTCATCGGAAAACAATATTACATGACGATCTGATCACACCCCTCCCCTTCGATTCCCCGAAGCGAATTGCAGTTTCAAGGAAGGCAATTATTCCCTGCCATCGGAAACGAAATGAACAAATCATTTCCTTCACTCTCTTCCACCCTTACCGGCAGAGAGTCCCACTCAACAAGCCATTGCCGATAAACGATAATAGCGACGCCACGTCCGATAGCGAAATATCCATTTGCAGTCTATAATTGCACCACACTTCAAAACATTACAGGGATGTAATTTACTTAACGTCCGTGTGTATCATAGATGATTTGTAAATATTGCGAGGTGCTGTACTGCCAATTAAACCCAAGGATACATTGCAGTTTGGAGAAGCAAAAAGCTAGTTAGAAAAACTGTCCAGTCTGAAAGCCGGAAAAAAGACGTTGCGATCAGGAGGGGAGAAAGCGAGCGAAGAAAGACAGCAGAAGGGAAAGCGCGTCAACATAAATATTTTTGAGTCTGAAGACCACAGTGCAGCCAGCAAGCGCAGCAGAGAGATGTTCAGACGGAGAGCTCCTGGCGATATCTTGCAAGAAACTCCGGCATCTCGAGCCAGAATTTCATTTGTCGCTCATTCAAATTTGACCCGGGTTATACAGTTCCAGCAAGGAAGGCGCACAGGTAAACTAGGCAGGAGAAGACATCCCAGGCGGGATAGGGGGAGGGAGCAGAGCTGCAAGGCGGGTCGGAATGATTGCGGCCATTTTTACGACAGAGGTAAATTCGACGTGACGAACGGAAGCACAACATCACTCGTTCAAGATTGACCTGAGTCATGCGGTTCCAGCAAGGAAGACGCACAGAGGTAAACTGCATCAGGAGGAGACATCTCAGGCGCGGGGTGGGATGGAGCAGAGCAATAGGGCAGGTCGAGACGAATGGGAGCGCAACAAGTGTGTCCGTTTCCTCGATATGAGATGGTGGGCAATGACTGTGGCAAGTCAACCGCGGGCTAGGCAAGGTGGACATATTGCCGATTTCGGCTTCATGTCGGACTGATGGCTTGTTTGAAAGCACACCCCTCCAGTACTATACCACTGCTTGCACTGGGATATCACTAGAATATGTCGTCGACCGCAGCGCGGACAATCTGCAGCGCAAGTAAAGCACATACTGGGAATGGGAAAGGACGCGAAGGAAGGGGCATAGAACATAGTTTCAGCGTATTCAATAAGTATTATATACTCATACTGAATTGGCATAACGGACGCACCTTCCTTCGGCGCCAGGATAAACGTCCTCGGCGCTTGGAATAATGCCATTCTCATTATTGCCGATTGAGGTGAAAGTGTGGTAAGGAGTGGAGGCTGTACCTGTGCGTATATGGGCATTAAGTCAGTGGAAATACTTGTAGAAGTTCTGTTCCCTGAGTTTTTTTTTGCGGCGAGTTGATGACGATGGGATAACTTGAACTTTTAAAAATGAGAACCAAGACGTTAAATAGGGCTTCGACAGCACAACGCACCCAAAGAAATTAGTTAAATCGTACTTTTTGTGTAGACGTTGATATTGTAGTTTCTCGGTGTGTTCTCCTTCATATTTTCTTACAAAAGAGTGTGGCGGCGAAAGTAATTTCCCTTTTGAGAACCTTGCAACGCCGTGACAGGTTGACGGCGTCACATCCTTGTGACAGCGCTCACTCAATATAGACCTTTGATCAACTTTAATCAGAGTTTTGTGGGTCCGCGTACCACACTGACTCGTTACCTCCGTCCACCAAAAGCCATTTACCAACTGATTTCTCAAGGGTTTTTATAGGGCCCTGGACCGGCAATGTCCTTTGGTAGTCAAGGATACCCAAGCAACCTCACATTTTATGTCGGTTGCGACAATGAGCGCGAGGAATGCGGGGGGCAGACAATATGCCTCAGAAGAGGCAACCAAAACCTCGTGGTTCAGGGCCCGTCTGTAATTCCT
Source organism: Laccaria bicolor S238N-H82 (assembly GCF_000143565.1). Taxonomy (NCBI): domain Eukaryota; kingdom Fungi; phylum Basidiomycota; class Agaricomycetes; order Agaricales; family Hydnangiaceae; genus Laccaria; species Laccaria bicolor. The sequence continues at coordinate 684,301 of NW_001889880.1, forward strand.
CCAGAGTATTCTGGAACGTGGGGCAAAGATCCTGCAATCGACGAGGCGATCAAGGATGGTCTATACGGTAGAATCGAGAAAATTCAAACCCTCCTCTCAACCATACCGTTCGGCTCAAAAAACTGGGCGTACTTCATAACCAAGAAAGACGGGACGTACAGCCTAGTGTACAGGGAGAGAAAACTGTATCAGGTTACTACTCCACCTTGGGCGCCCTTGGTTGATGAGAGGGAGATATTGGTGACCAAGATGATCTCTCCCGAAGAGCATCAGGGCATCTGGGACGGGAAGGAGGGTGAGTATTTTTGGTTGGTGCCAACGCTGCTTTATTCTCAAGGGCATTAGTTGATCTTTTTATGGGATGGAATGAGAAGTATCGAAGAATGTTGGATCGAATAATGCGAGGTTCGTTCTTAAACGCCCCAGATTTAATTTCTCGCCTTGAACTCCCCCATAGCACATAATCTCCTGCGAGGTTTAGACCTCACGTTCGAAGTTCTTGGTCACGTCACAAACTCTGATGGTGAGATTGTTGGCATCATGACAGAACCAGCGTACGGGAGGTATGTTGAATATAGCGATCGCACCGACGTTTATGAAGCGATCGCCAAAATTCAGAGCCGGAGCCTTTGGTACTCCTTCGACCACACCACTATCATGGTCTCCAAAGGAAAGATTCGCATTGAATCTCTAACGTCTGTTCATCCCATTCCACTGGAGCAGGAGAGACTAGCAGACGAACTCCATTCCGAATATCTGGATTATATGTTCGATGTCTTGAGCGTTCAGAAAAATTTCTTCACACCTTTTCGGTATCATCAACAAATAGCGAAGCCACTCCCAGGGATACCCTCCCCTTCTGCTCCAATGGATGACTTCGTCGCAAAATTGATGAGATGCACACTCTCCTGCAACGGTCTCAATCCCGAAATCCAAGAAGACTCGAAATCGGATAAATCAAGGGATCGAGCCGTCCGCATGCATCGGCGTTTTCTTGGCTCAGGTGGCAAGAATCTTGATCGACCTTACCAGGTCGTTCGATATGACCCCATTGGGAGCTTGCTTTCCACACGGAGGACAAAAAGATTCCTTTTGAGCGCTGCTAGCAGTGACACCACCGAGTCGGATATCGGTGACTCATCCCTTTTACCATAACTCCACCGCCGCGAACCACAAATTTGTGGAATACGGTCTTGATGTTGCAATACACTATCAGGCTATCGCACAGCTGCGTCTGTTTAAGTACATGATTCGAGCTTACCTATCTATACTTATCCCCTTAATTACGACCGTCGACGACATAGGGCTACCATACGTAGACCTGCACGACACCGAGCTTAGGCTCGAACGCAATGTAATTTCGATCAAATTTGGCATCTTTTAGTTCGTTTAATTAAAAATGTAGTTGCTGATCTGTATATAGAATGCATAATTCTTACATAAATAGTACAAGTGTTGGTAATACTTACAGGAGGCGTGGATTGCGGTGGGGGTATAGGATATGTGGGAATAGTCTAAAAGGTACGCGGTGTAGAGCGAGGCGGAACGAGATTAGAGCAGAAAGATTCCGCTCTCATAGGGACGTAGGCTCGAGAACGTCAGGCTTAAATCGTAACCGAGCGATGAGAACGGCTTTCTGAGGACACCCCACGCTCGAAACTTTGCTTGCAGATATATGTTCTTCATGTATAGGTTCGTCGTAGCATGGCCCACCTTGTTCGGCGGGCATCTTCGTATCAGTCGTAAACGTTCCCCAAGGCTGGCCCTTTCTTTGAGACGAAAAGACATTGAAATGAGCCTGCAACGAAAAAAGGAATCAATTTGGTATCAAATTATAAACAAAGTAAAACTCGCCTGTCCGTCTGGATGCCTGTGGCTAACAAAGAGGGCATAGTTGGGTGTTTGAAGAGCACCAATGACTAAACAAGAACAGCGAAACTGAGCTGGGCCGACTTTGGAGGATGAGAGAAGCTCACCCAACAAAATCTCCTCCTTCTGAATATTATGCGTAGCGCCATAAATATTCAGTATGGCACCCGCATTCGCCTTGAACCACGCTTTGGGAGCCTTGAGCTTCTTTATGTACTGATACTCAGTCGTCTCCGTGTACATGTGTGCCGACTTGTGTCCCGCTCGGAGGAGAAAGGATTCGCGTCGCCTAATCGTTCAAAAGACACAATCAAAATCCCGAATGGAGGGGGGGAATCGCGAAAGACGTACGAAACAGGAATGTCACTCTTGCTACGAAAGGTCAAAAGTCCAGAGAACGCATCGATCCCTCGTTGTGCAGCATTTCTCTTGTCTTGACGCTGACTACCCCTGGACACGTTGCCATACCCAGCGATAGAGGGCATGCCAGCAGTGAGACCATTCGAAGTCTTGTCCGGTTTGAAGGCGTTGAAGAGCGTGACGAAGGTTCCACTTGGCTTGGACAGGTAGCCGACGTCGCCAAGCTGAACTGACACCGGTTCCCACAACGGAAGAGTCACTTTGCGAGAAGTTCAGCGCAATCAGGTCATAAAAGAAATTGAAAGAACCTACGTGAAGGATGAAACTTGTGGTTCAGCAACAAACGATAACGGCGCTCGTTCCGACTCTCGACAGCTGTGTGATCCTGAGGGGTAGGGGAGTCATACCTATCATGCCGCGGACCGTCGATATCCTCATCGGAATCCAACTCAGTGCTGCTAGCGTAGGATGAAGTCGTAGAGCTGGGCGGGTACGAGGGCTTATACAAAACAGGCTGAGGCATCGACAGACTTTCATTGGAGATGATCTCCTCCTCCACCCGTGGCGTTGGTGTTCCTACTGTTGGCACCTTGACAAAGTCCCAGTTGTGGAAGGATGCATTCAATGACGACCTCACAGAGGTAGATGTCAAAGTAGGGGCTTTGGGTTTGGTCAGGGCATGAACTTAAAAACATGTGCGCCACTTACAAGACGTTCGCGGAGATTGGGGGGTGGTGGGACACATATCAGGAGAAAGATGCTCTTCATTTTCAGGCAGCTCCGGGATCTGGGGGGTGAGAAGTTCATTGCCACTTGGACCAGCAGCATCACGCAGCTCTTGGAGTGCAGCAATGATTGTGGAGAAGGAAGGACGGGCGTTAGGGTCACTATGCCAGCACAGTCGGAGAAGTTCGCAAAGCGCTGGCGAAGTGAAGTCGGGGGGAATGACGGGACGGCTGTTCTCTTCTGTCAGACGAAGCATGTTGTTCATCGTAGCGGCTTTGAGATGGACCGTGAATACTTACTCAGCACAAAAAATCGAACAGCGTCGTCATCCATCAGAGGCCAAGGCATTTCTCCCATCGATAAAATTTCAATGCAGGAAATGGCGTACGCATAAACGTCAATGGCAGGAGTCAGGGTACTCAAGCCACCCATCAACTCGGGTGATTGCCAGCGAAGAGTGCCACCTGACAGGAAACGGTCAGCCTTAGAAATATCAAAAGTGAGGTCAATGCCTACCACGAAACTGTATACCACTGATTCGGGATGCCTCCGACTTCATCTCGCTCTGCCCGAAGTCAGATATGACGCATCTGCAATCATCATCAACTAAAACGTTCGAAGCCTGGCGTGATTTAGTCAGTGGAACTGGAATAAGCGAGAAAACTGACTTTCAAATCTCCATGCAAGACTCCACGTCGATGTAAATACTCCATGCCTTTTGAAATCTCTTGCATGATCCGATATATGTCCCCCTCTTTCAACACCTTCCCGCATCCCTTTCCAAAGCTGCCACGACTCCTCGAGTTGGGTAAATTCGCGACGATCAATCCGAGTCCAATATCCGCTCTACCATAAGGGGGATACATCGCGATTCGTTTCAAAAACTCCACCAAACTCCCGTTCTTTTCGTAAGGGCTGACAAAGAACCAAGGCGGATCGCAGCTAGCACTGCTTGCGCCATACAGCTGCAGAACGTTCGGATGCTTGAGTGTTTTCCACACCTCCATTTCACGAACAAAGAGCTTCTGTGGAGTGGATTCCGCAAGGACTTTGATGGCGACCGTACGTCCCTTCCAGGTACCTTTGAAAACATCAGAGAAAGACCCAATGCCAATCTTTTGGCCGGCATCCACCTCAAACCTGTCAAATCGTCAGATGTCAAAGACGTGTCAAGCCGCGGAAGAATTACTTAGTTATGGTCCAGCTTGGTAGAGTCGTCGTCTCAGCACCTTTACTCATTCGTCTCAGAGCGTCAATACCACTCTCAATGAACTCTTGGTGAAGAGTATCTTTCTGATGCCCAGGTTGATCAGCATCATGGTTTCCAGAAGGCGTCTCAAAATTTCCGCTCTCCAAGGTCCGCTGAAGAGTTTTGATGGCCTCAAGCATCTCTTCTCTGGCAATCTGCAAGAAGCAAACCATATCAGAATCGCTCCCCGTTTGCAATGCGGCTCTCATGAGCTGTCGCAAGTCCTGCAAATCGGATCTTTCATCCTTCTGGTTCTGCAGCGTTTGAAGCTCGCGGAGGGCCGAAAGGATCGATAACGTAGTCTGCGAGGAGCAGATTGTTTCTGAGGATGTTGGAGTTGCCAAAGATGAATGAGATGAAGAGGGCGGGAGTCCTGGCGTAGTAATTGTCGAACCACAAGGAGTCGCGTCTGCAGCCGACGACAGATTGGGGCTGCGTTCTGAGACTGGTTCGAGGCAGCATTCTGAGCAATTGAAGTCGCGACTTTGAACCAGTTTGAGCGTTCGGATTTGAACTGAAGTCTGATTTTATGATTAGTATAATGGTGCTCAAAACGGTGGGGATACATACAGAAAACAACGTCAACGCTTGATCCAGATCAACGTGGCAGTGGCTAATTTCGCGCGCCGTTTCCTCTCTTCTTAGGTATCGCTTGAGAAAGGGCATCTTGCCTTGAACTTCTGCTAGACTCAAAATCTCGTTGAAAGATCTGGTGTTTGCCATGAGACAAGCCACAGTAGCTGCAGGTAATAAATAAATGAACCGACCTTTCCATGTTCCGTAGTGGTACCGTGAGCTCTTCACAAACTGCATCTCCTGCGGCATGAATCTCATCTCGGACAGACAATAACAGGGTGGCGCATCTTTGGGTAAGACGAAGGAAGGCAAGACGGTTCGTCTATGACAAGTCAAGTAAACTGTATGCGTTAGTTAGATACAAAATACATACATCGACCTCCTGCACGGCCTCCCAAATGTTCAGCAGAGCCTTGGCGATGGATTGCAGCCCTGGAACAGGGGCGAATTCTAGCAAGTCAACGCTGGCAGCCAAGGTTTCCAAAGCAATAGGTCCAACGATACCCAAAGCTGAAGCAGTCGCCCGAGTAACAGTCTGACAAAAAATTAGCATATATGCTTAGATACTTTGCATCAAGGATGCCCGGTACCTCTTTGGTGCGTTTCCAGCTCTCGGACTGTTCGACGGGAACAGCATTACCCTCTTGCGATCGATCCTCCCAAGGGCGAGGAAGAAATTGAATCCTATTCCACCAGTAGGAGGAAACCCCACTAAGCGAGTTTGAGTTGCACTCTGCCTTTGCACGAGCGACGTCAGGGAAGACTGCTTGTGATCTGGATCTTGCTCGGAAGGTTGACTTGAGAGCCTCGCCCAACAGAACTGGGGTAGAAGCGGAGGTCGGCGGGTTAATTGATGGACTGGCAGACACCCTGTTCAGCGGGTGGCTGGAAGAGGCTGGTAGGTTGAGAAGAGCCGAGTCCGTCTGCGCGCGAACTCTCGGGCTTGAGATCACTGATAACGCGTCGTGCGACATTGAGCGGGATGTGAGAAGCATCGTTGAGGACGGTAACGCGGAAACTCTGACAGTCACTGCGGACTGGGACGTAGACATCTCAGGAGGGTTTGCCATTGGGAGAGACGATGAGATAAACGACAAGTCACGAGAATCAATAGAAAGGTCGCTGTCCGTCGTTGCTTGGTATCAAGGCGTTTACACCAAAAAGTAGAGGATGGGGAACAACGACGGCAGAGGTTCAAAAATCGTTAGACAGGCGTTATAACCCCAGACGCGTGGGAAAATGCGGTCAACGAGCTTCTCGATCTTGGGAAGTAGACACAGCTGACAAATAATGGCAGATACATGATAGTTGTGAGGTTCAACGGAGGCAAAACGGAGGTCGTTGGAACGTCTGCAACCTCCGAAAGAGACATTGACAAACAAATAGTTGAAACTCCGATTCAATCTATCGAGTCAATGATTGGCGATCGAGGAAACCTTAATCACTCTCTTACTAGATCTTGTCGAATATGGCTGGCGAAGAAACACTACAAAAACGCGAGGAGGGTTCCGATTCAGAGGATGAGGACGATGACGATGTAATAGAAGATGTCCCAAAAATCGAGGTTGCCGTCGAAAATTTGACACCTCTTTCTCCAGAAGTCATATCAAAACAGGTGTGTGATTAGGACCCTACGATCATGAATGGATTTGAATTTTGGTAACGAAAGGCCACGATAAACTTAGGTGGGTGATCGACTGCAGAAACATACATGTAGGAATCTAACTAACAGCATGCAGGAACCATTGGACATGTCGCGCACGGGAAATCGACGGTGGTCAAGGCGATATCAGGAGTTATGACCGTCCGATTCAAGAACGAACTTGTACGAAATATTACGATCAAGCTTGGGTACGCCAATGCAAAAGTACGCCGCTCTATACACCAACTACCTGCCGATTGGGTTCTTATATCTATGTCCCTTAGATCTACAAATGCGAAAACGAAGCATGTCCAAGACCAGGATGCTACCGATCCTACCGCTCAGACAAGGAGGATAACCCACCATGCGAACGCCCTGGATGTGGGCACAGAATGAAGCTTGTCCGCCATGTCTCTTTTGTTGATTGTCCAGGACACGACATTCTGATGGCTACTATGTTGAACGGAGCCGCCGTCATGGACGCCGCGCTGCTTTTGGTCGCTGGAAATGAAACTTGCCCTCAACCCCAAACGTCGGAGCATCTGGCGGCTGTAGAGATCATGAAACTGGAACATATAATCATCCTGCAAAATAAGGTGGATCTTATCAAAGAGGAGCAGGCGCTCGAGCATCAGAAAAGCATATCGGCATTTGTGAAAGGTTCGCCGTGGTCATGTGTCAGTCTTTTTTTGTTACGTTGCTGATATGCCAAAAGGGACTGTCGCTGAATCTTCACCCATCGTTCCTATCTCCGCACAACTGAAATACAACATCGACGCGGTCAACGAATACATTGTCAAGCGCATCCCTATACCTGTTCGAGACTTCACCTCTGATCCACGATTGATTGTCATCCGTTCCTTCGACGTAAACAAGCCGGGAGCGGAAGTTGACGAGCTCAAGGGTGGTGTTGCTGGAGGATCCATTCTGAAGGGTGTCCTTCGCTTAGGCCAAGAGGTTGAGATTCGTCCAGGAATTGTTACGAAGGACAGTGCTGGACGAAATAAGTGTAAACCAATCTTCAGCAGGATCATGTCTCTGCATGCGGAGAACAATCTCTTGTCATTCGCTGTTCCGGGAGGCCTCATTGGTGTCGGCACGAGGATTGACCCTACGCTGTGCAGAGCTGATCGTTTGGTGGGACAGGTCTTGGGTGAGGTTGGGAAGCTGCCCAAAATCTATACCGGTAGGTACTATCGACTTTCCCGTTACGACCACAACTCACCCCTGCTACGTAGAACTGGAAATCAGCTTATTCCTCCTCCGTCGTCTGCTTGGTGTCAAGACTGAGGACAAGAAACAAACCAAAGTCTCGAAGCTCGTCAAGAACGAGCTTCTCCTCATCAACATTGGCTCAACCTCTACTGGAGGCCGTGTTCTTAGCGTCAAAGCCGATCTGGCTAAAATCCAACTGACGTCACCAGCGTGTACCGAAGTTGGCGAGAAGGTTGCTTTGTCGCGTCGTATCGAAAAGCATTGGCGGCTTGTCGGTGAGTTTGGCTATCCTCTAATTCTTTATCTGGCATATGTCTCACCGCCTTTGAACAGGCTGGGGGAGTGTACAAAGAGGTACCATATTAGAAGTCGACTAATGTATATGGGTTTTGTATCAATTGCATCATCTACGAGGACTCTTTTTTTTTTTTTCGAGAATCGTTACAGCCGAACGGCCCGATAACCGTCACTTTATTTGGCAACTCCACCTAAGCCACATACTACGTCATGGATTGGCTGAACAACTTAAATTTTCCCCACATTCTGCAGAAACAAACCAACTCGAAAGAAAACGATGTCTGCGGGAGAAGGTATGTGGTTTCTTTAATTTTGTTGCTTTGGAGGTGAAATGAGCGCTTTCTAGATGAAGCCAAATATCCTGGTCAGATATCGGGTATACCTCCCTCCCCAACAAGAGAAAATCCTGGCGCCGTATGTGGGGTATACTTCAGAAATTTGGGACGTTCTATTGACATTATTTGCAGGTCTTCCCGAAGAACGATCCTTCGAAAGGCATGTCCTCGCTTACCAATAAATGTCCCGGTTAGTACTTATATTCTGTATAGCTGCTTCTCCAACACCACCCCGTTCGACACCGCCCGAAAACTACCTCGGTAACCCATATCTGATGCGTGGCGCATTAGATAAAGTGGATCGGGCGATAGGGCATATGATATCCATCTTGGAAGACGAAGAGATATCTCAGGGTGGGTCGCGTGAGGAGAATGTGCTCCTTCAGAAGTTTAAAGGATGGAGGGGTGAACTGGATCTGATCAGGTTTGGGAATTTGAGTCCACCGGTACCCAGTAATATCGGACCTACGGAGTCGGCGCAGGAAGGCGGGATGTTCATTGATTAAACGAAATCTTTCTCCCATGGATTTATTTTCTGGAGCCTACTGGCCCAAAGACTCTTGGCTTAGTATTTGTTTTTGGAAATGTAGCGTCGCGTATTTGCGAGCCACGCGAGGATTGACGTATTTGATATTTGAGCGCCTCGAGCGTCAGAAACTTTTTTTCCTTTTTTTTTTTTGAACGGCTGGGTTCACCTCCAGCAGGCGATGAATTTCTATACCGACATTTTTGTTTTGCAGAACGGACCATTGCGCTATATTTATCTGCAGGACCCAAGAGTCTCGCGCCCACACGGGCACGGCGGTACACATTAAATTTCTTACAGTTTGCGTTCACCAGATGAAACACCATCTCCCAATGGCAAGCTGTTAATGTGTACCGCATGTGGCGATAAAACCAGCTGGATCCTAATCGAAAGCCGTTCCATGGACCTTGACGGCGAGCGTTTGACTGGTGAACAAGGGTCGTCGTAATGGGTTCCAGACCCAAATAAATATCGTGTTTTAAGGGAGGTCTGTATCCAGTAAGTATTTCCGGGTATCTGGCTATACTACTCGAGGTTGTCCACGTGAAACGGATGCGTGCGACTCTTGATGCGCCTGTTGTACTGTGGATGAATTCTTTTGTCTCGAAGTGGCAGATAGCCTTGAGATAGATAGACTTTGTCTTCGTCTCCGTACAATCCGTATCCCCGCATCTAGTAATACAATAAGGAGGGAGAAAACAGTTGTTCTCAGTGTCATTCTCTAATAAGTGGCCGCACATTCGTCGGGCGCCCCATACGTTCAGCTGGGTTCGGACCATGCATGGAACTTTTGCCCGTGCAGAAAATACCAAAACGGCGTGGCATAGGCCGGTATATTCGCGGATGCGATTGTGGAATAACATTTTCTTGGTCCACATCCGTTTGGCGTTTACAGGGACTTCTGGAGCGCCGACGTTTCTCGGGTTTCTCAGCGGGTATGGGGATTTCTTCCGCGGTCCACAGTCGTGGCCTGCTCGATTTTCGTTGGATCCGGAAGGAATTGGAATATTGCCTATCTTTGTCTGGAACACTTGGAAAAGCGTCAGGAGCTGAAATATATATTTTTAGTCACTGGCGGAATCTAGAGGATTAGATGACACGACTTACGAGGCATGAGGGAGGGCCCTGTGGTTGCGGCAGTTGAAGGCGTATAGGGAAATGGCCCCCATGCTGTGGCAGGTGCTTTCCTCTGATCTGCGCGGCTTTTAGGCGGGACCACGGAGGATGGGATTCCACTTTTATGAATTATGAATGACGGGGAAAGCGGCACGAGGAGGCTTTGCATACGTGCTACTCGTGTTTGAGTCAGGTGTATACCGAAAAAAAAGTGTCTGAATGTTACCATTCAGCGCGGCGTCGACGTTGTGGCGATTCTCTTGCAACATGTTTAAGAGATCAATGTACGCCCTTTTGCACGGAGCAAGTGGCTCAGAACAGTAACTAAAGGCATAGACTTGAACGCCAGCCGAAATTAGGGTCCTTCGAGCGACCTTTATGGTAACAAAGAGGTCACAGATACCGTTAGAAAAAAATGATGGTGATGTTTTATCTGATTGCACATTTACCTCGATTAAGGCGATGATCTGTTTGTCGGTCAGCGATTGTCTATCACATTCAGTAGATTGACCAACCTTCTTGCAATTTCTCTTGAATTCATTAGGAGAGAGTAATTTGCAAGCGAGGAGCTCCTTTGTTGCTGGAATGAAGGAGGACAAATTTCCTAAGCGGCAGGCAATGTTCACAGCCTTAGTTTGTAAATCAACTGCAGTACTGGGAGTGGCTCCAGCGCCAGGATTCTGGTCTACGGTTTTGATAATTCTCCACAGGGGGGGTTTAGGGAACACCATTGGCTGCAAGGAAGGTGAGACGTTGCGTTCAGTTTGTGCACAGCCGAAGGATGAAGGTGAGTGGCAAGCGGGGAGTTGGCACAGTTCTGTTGCCTGACACGATGCGGTATCTTCCGGACCCTTTGTTTCCACACAACGGATCTTGCTGCCGGAGCGACATAAAAATTAGACTCCTCCATCAATGAAGGCTGCATACACATTCGGATTACGACACTGTCATATTTTCTCGCTTCGTGCGACGTTGTTCATGAAGGACTCTACGAGGTTCTAGTCTTGATCTGAGTATGAAATCAATGATCCGTGAGATTCTGAGAAAAACATAAGCAAATAAGCTGATCCTCGTGACCGCGACTTGCACAATGACAGCTTGACAAAATCTTCGTTTCTTTCTGGCTACTTCTACGACAATGGAATCCTCGTCGGGCAGATTGGAGGAAGAACGTAGAAAGCAAGAGGAACTCAAGAAACAGATTGCTTTCTTACAAGCTCAGCTAGTTGAGTTGCCTGATGATGCACCTGCAGCAAAAGCACCTACGTCGCCCAAGCGAAAGAACCCAGAACCTATCCTACTGGCTCCGGCAACACCGTCACCGAGTAAATTTCTGCTATTTACTCCATACGTGAGCTTACTGCTCAACAGAGAAGAAACGGAAGCTTGACCATCCTAAACAAGGCATGGGTTCTGTGCGACCCGTCTTCGCAAAAACTGAGCGTAAAGACGCGTCGAAGCGGGCACCAGCTGAGGCAGGCTCTATCGAGAAGCTGTGTATCAAGCCAGCACCTTCTAAGATGCTTGACCAACTCGCGACGATGAGTTCTGCCGTCGATACCACCCCAGTTGCTGCTGTCAGCCGAACGAAGGGTTTTAAGGAAACGCCCCATCTGGAGGTGGATGAACCTTCGGGTCCGATACGTGACGAACGGCTGGCACTCATCGAGGACCTCGAACCTGGGCCGTATGACCACAGGCCACCGAGTGACGACCCAAACTTCGACAAGCTGGAACCACATTCAGGTATCAACCTTTCGTCAGTTCAACATTCTTTCCAACGCGTTACTTGTAACCTCTCAACCGTTTCAGATCACGTAAAATATCACATGAAGACTTTCAAGACTACCTTCGAGCTCGTTACTATTTATCGCCATCACGCCTTTACTCTGCAGTCCGACTACTCCCAGACAAGCAAGGCTACGACGTTCCTGTTCCAGGGGACTGGGTAACCATAGCCGTCGTCGCCGAACGTGGACCTATTAAGTTCACACGTGCACCAGTAACTGTTGGACCCGACGAGGATGAGGGAAGGAAGGTGAAGGGAAAGGAGAAGCTGCCAGAGAAACCTTCAGGGAAACGTTTTGTGAACATGAAACTCGTCGACTTTGGGGCTCGGGCACGATCGTCTTCGTCGGCTACTGGAGGTAAAGCAGTCATACGTGGAGACGCTTTTCTATCTTTGTTGTTATTTGAGTCGGATGGTTTCGACCTCATGAGCAATGATGACAAGCGGCAAGAGAAGATTTACAAGGGTGGGAGCAGAGGTGCTTTCGAGAGTATGGCAAAACTCAAGGAAGGGGATGTCGTCGCGCTACTCAATCCCAAGATCCTCAAACCATTTCAGGTACTTTGATCTTACCCTGTCCTTCAAATATTGAACTATCATTCAGAGGTCAGCAGATACACCACACCCAGTTAACAACATTTTAGCCGTTACACCGGAATCTGCAGCGTCCATTGTGGTAATCGGACGCTCACGCGATCTTGGAATGTGCACCGTCCAGAAACGCGATGGAAAGGTGTGCGGAAGTTGGTGCGACAAGAGTGTCAGCGAGGTGTGCGAGTACCACGTACAAGCAGCCGTCCAACACAGGCGGGCTGCGCGTCCCGAGTTCTCAGTAGGGTTCGTGCTCTACGATCGACATTGCGATCGCCAGCTGACGGCGAGAATAACAGGACTTCTGGGCTGACGACCTCCACCAAGTCGACTCGGAAACATGATTATGACCCCCTTCGACAGTGGGGTCTCAAACCGGAGGGTGTTTCTAGTGGAGCCACTTACATTGTTTCTGGGCACGTCGTTAGCGGGTCCAATAGTGATTCACGGACTCTATTTGTGTCAGAAACGATGGGACGAGAGGGGCAAGCCAAGGCCAAGCGAAAGACTGCTGGGAAAGATGCGGATCGAGCTTTGAAGCTGTTACTCGAAAGAGATAGGGAAGGCATGAGGGATGTGATGAAAGCTCGAGAGTTTTCGGGGAAAGGTAAACTTGGGGGAGAGAAAGGGAAGGGAAAAGAAACCGGCGAAAAGGACGACTCGGTACAATCTAAAGGCGCATACTCGGCCAGCGTGATCAAGTCACTGGGTTTCGATCCTTCTCTCAAACCAGGAGTACGCCGAGTAGACAACGCGGAAACCCAGAAGAAGGTAAATTCTCTTTCGTTGTGACTAAATTCTGCTCATTTTTGTATCTCTTTAGTTCGAAGAACTAGAAGCTGTTCGTGTTGCAAGGAAGGTCATAGAGCTCGGTCGGAGGCCTGGCACCAGAATACGATCTGGAGTCGTGGTGCCCAAATCAGCCAAGGACCACCCGGCGAAGAAACCTTTCGTCAACGCTGACGGACTATGTGATCTGGATGAAAATGATGATGAGCTGCCGGACCAAATTCTGCCCTCTCAGAAAACAGTGGAAGACGAGAAGATCATAGATCTTGACGACATTTAAGAGGGGACTTTAGGGAAATTCGAGCTCTGCTGCTTTCTGGAAACTGTCGTTGTAAAGTAAGGGATAAGTTATAGCGGAAGATCTTTGTATGGGGTAACTAGATCTGGTCCTCAAACTACGTTGTACGTTTCGTCACCTGTTCACAAACTGGTGCTGAAAAATGAAATACTTTCGGTGATCCTTTCACCCTCTTTTTGAGGAGTGGTTTGAAATGGGAGGATTCTTCATGAATTTGAAGTTAGCGACAAGTAAGGGGGGAGAGGTCACATACCTAACGGCTGGAAGTATCAACGCTTTTAAACCATCACCCCTAATGCCCTTCAAAAGAGTTCCTGTGGTTTTCCTGGTGAATGTCTCCCTGATGTCATCTGCCACTTGTTGGCTCGGGGTTGGAAAGGCTCTGGTAATGTAAAATTTCAGCCTTTTTTTGAGGAAAGAGCAGCACTTTTGAACCAATATCAGCCAGGCCTTTGAGCCATCACCGCAAGGGTTTTTCTGGTCGATATCTCCCTGATGACATCTGCTTGTTGCTTGGCTCCGGGTTGGAAAGGCTCTGGTAATGTGAATGGCGTATGACTTCCAGTCAAAGAATATCTAAGATGAAATACAATAAATACAAGATGGCTGTGATATCATGATAGTGCGGTGCCGTTTGGTTTTCCAGGAGCCTCAACGTCCATTGAATCATCCAAATCATTGGCAGAAGGAACTGGAGCAGAAGTAACAGCGCCTGCAGCGGCGTGCGCAAGTTGGGGCGAAGCGACATCCCTAAGAGGGGTCAGCATTAAAAGTCGACATTAACAAGCGGACAGCTCACCACTTGATCTGAAAACGCGTCACACGAGGTTTAGCACTGATATCCCTCACCAACCTCTCAAACGCAATCTTCGCAGGCGGCGTCTCCTTCATCTCCTCATTATCGTATTCCGTGTTCTGGTAGTACCCCACACGCACAAACTCTTGGTCATTATATGACCCCGTCAGAATGAGCGCTGCCACCCCTAAAACATCTTCTGGTGGGATTTTTGAAGGATCTGGCGGAGATCCTTCGAATTCGAACGAGTTTATCCCAATCGGAACGGGACCGACCAGACAATCATCTAGCTCTTGGTCAAGGTCTTCTTTTTCGGGGCATGACACGAAGATGAGTTTCCATTCGAGGTCTAGGGTGCTAAGAATGACAGTGAATAGAGTAGTCGAGCGTTAGGAACTCACCATCTTTCAGAGGTGCGATGCATTCGAAGGTAACACGAAATTGATAGACGTCGGAAAATTTGGCGGGGTTGTTTATGAATTCGACGTTCTGTGTGTGTCGACAACGTTAACGCAGGGTTTAGTGCGATCTAAAATTTAGCGTACCCGTATAGTCACGCTAGACATGCCTGATCAAATGCGCCGTGGTGGAAGTGAGTAGGAGAGTGCATTGTTGTGGACGCGTCGGTGACCTTTCTGTCACGCTGAACGTGATCTCAAGCGTGATCAGATTCGTGCCTGTCACTCGACCACAGCCAGTTCATGTCCCTCCCCCTCACAGCTCGCTGCTAGCTGAGATCAAGATGTCTGTTGCGCACTACGAGTCGTTCTACGAAGCTGCTTTGTGAGTTCCATCCGTCTCTCTCGTCTAGCTTGGTGCTGAGTTTTGGGATAATTAGATGGGGTGAGCGCACTGACTCGCCGTCAATGCGATGAATGCTAACTTTCCCGTGTAAAAAGCTGGGATGGCACTCTGCAGCCTTTTGTGAGCATTTCGACAAGTCTCTTGTAACTACTTCATTTTGAACCTATCCACCAAAGCCTCGCCATAATCCTTTACAAAACAACGCAAACATTCAGCGGCACTGACACCCTCCTCCCCTTCTCCGCGCCTACACTGACCTTCTCCGTGCCTTTATTCATGGCGTCCATGTACTTGTTCACTGGGTGCATCAACGCCGGGACCGTCTACATCCGTCTTTCACAATCAACTGGGCTATATGAGAGATTGATGAAATGGGAGGGAAATCAGATGGACTGGTTGGTGGTGTTTTTGAGTGTGGTTTTGGGTCTTGCGGCTGGGTTTAATTTTGCGAGTGCGAGGAATATGGTTAGATTGCATTGGGAAATGAAGAGCTTGGCTGGTGGGGAGGGGAAGAGGGGAAAGAAGGATGTGGAAGGTGTATAGATAGAAAGGGTTTGACTATGAGTACATTTCTTGTTGGTTCTTTTTTTCGTTGTGTAATAATATACCGGACTCTCACAGATCAAGTGACAGGGAGTTGCTTACTACGATGAGCAACTACTAACCAGCCCCATGAGCACCAACGGGGCCAGTCAACGACGTCATCTCCCTATGACGCTCTTGTCGCATAGTATATAGTGCGACCTCCGTGACTCGCTATTTCTTCTCTCAATTGCAATGGCACCTGTACGTTACAGCTCTTCTTCATCGTCGACAGCACTGACTTTCTGGCCATTCAGATCAAAGTCGGAATCAACGGGTGAGTGGATTTTCACCTCGTATAACTGCACGGAGAGACGAACACACGCATCTCTCTCTAGTTTCGGTAGGTCTCAGTACATTCTCAAAGTCTATAAAGCTAATTCTCCATGGACAAGGTCGTATTGGTCGTATCGTCTTTAGAAATGCCCTCGAGATGGGAAACATCGAGGTCGTCGCTGTGAACGAGTACGTTTTGCACATTTAAGAGACGTATTGAAACCTGCGGCTGATTTTCTCCGTTAGCCCATTTATTGACCTCGAATATATGGTTCGTGTTTCCTTGACATTGCCTTGCAAATATTAAAGAGGTTCTTCCAGGTTTATATGTTCAAGTTTGACTCTGTGCATGGCCGTTTCAAGGGAACGGTCGAGGCGAAGGACGGCAAACTCTATATCGCTGGAAAGCCTGTCCATGTGTTCAACGAGAAAGATCCAGCCACTATCAAGTGGGGCGCCGTTGGCGCAGAGTATATCGTGGAGTCAACGGTACGGTGCCCGTTGAATCTTCTCTGAAACACTGATTGAGATCTTACAGGGAGTGTTCACTCACAAAGCACAGTACTACCATTTGCTCCTTTTGCTATGTACCTAGCTATAATTTCTATTCAGGGCCGAACTCCATCTAAAAGGCGGCGCGAAGAAAGTCATCATCTCCGCGCCCTCTGCTGACGCACCCATGTATGTCATCGGGGTCAACGAGGACACGTATAACCCCGAGGAGAACGTCGTATGTCGTAGTATTTCATGTCGCTGTTCTTTTCTCACTGCCACCTAGATCTCCTGTGCATCTTGCACCACGAACTGCCTCGCACCCCTTGCAAAAGTCGTGAATGACAAGTACAAGATCATCGAAGGTCTCATGACGACCGTCCACTCGACAACGGCGACGCAGAAAACCGTAGATGGGCCGTCTCATAAAGACTGGCGTGGCGGTCGCAGTGTTAACAATAATATTATCCCCTCCTCAACTGGGGCCGCCAAGGCTGTGGGGAAGGTCATCCCTGCGCTGAATGGGAAATTGACGTGCGTAGTCTCGCTACTTTGACCACCTCACTCAACGACGTTTTTTCATCTAGTGGACTTGCCTTCCGTGTCCCCACTCTCGACGTATCCGTGGTTGATCTTGTGGTGCGCACCGAGAAAGCCACATCATACGAGGACATCGTCAAGACGTTCAAAGAAGCCGCCGCTAGCAAGGAATATCAAGGCATCATAGGTTTCACCGACGAGATGGTGGTGTCCACCGACTTTGTTGGAAGCACCTATTCGTCCATCTTCGACGCCAAGGGCGGGATCATGCTGAACCCCAACTTTGTCAAGCTGATTGCCTGGTATGACAATGAGTGGGGATATTCTCGTCGCGTGTGCGATCTTATTGTGCACGTTGCTGATGTTGACGCGAAGGCTGGACGGAAGTAACGGACTACTAGCTATAGGAGTTGAAACGTGTGTAATACTACTTTGTTGAATGCGAATAACTTGTGATGACGTCGACACGCGTAAGCAACGGATGACTGATCGATTGAGCCGTTCGCCTGCATTTCACCGAATCTGCTGCGATCTTTATCGATAAGTCACATTCCCGAGAGCCTCGAAAGCTCCATGCTCGGCGGTGTCCGGAGGATGGCGCGCAACATATAACGTGCTTTCTGCGTTACTTTCTAGCCTGACATTCCTTACTCACCCACTACAACTCACTCAACTATCACAATGGTTTGTGCTTTTTGTCCATGTCCGCGTTCTGCTATTGAATTATTGCTCTTAGGTCAACGTCGGCATCAACGGGTGCGTAATTTGTCTGTTGTCCATATTGAAGACTTCATAATTATCCGACAGTTTCGGTGAGTTCATCGACGTTTGGCACAACTCTTTACTGATGCGCTCTATGATTTCGCAGGTCGTATCGGCCGTATCGTACTCCGTAATGCCCTGGAGCTGCAGGACATCAAGGTCGTTGCCGTGAACGAGTCAGTCCAGCCATATCTCTACCAAGTTATTTGGTGACTGAACGAACGACAGCCCCTTCATTGACCTTGAATACATGGTCTATATGTTCAAATATGATTCCGTCCACGGACGATTCAAGGGAACCGTCGAAGCAAAGGACGGCAAGCTCGTTATCAACGGCACCCCCGTCACCGTCTTCAGCGAGCGCGATCCCGCCGCTATTCCCTGGGGTTCAGCTGGTGCCGAGTACATCGTCGAATCTACTGTTCGTTTCTATTTTTTCCTTCTTTTTGTTGGAGACAAGCTTACTCGGTCAAATTTTAGGGTGTCTTCACTACCGTCGACAAGTAAGTCATGACACCGCTCTCAGATTGAATGGACTGCTTATCAGAAACCTCGAACGTTCCAGGGCCTCTGCGCATTTGAAAGGCGGAGCAAAGAAGGTTGTTATCTCCGCCCCTTCGGCCGACGCACCTATGTTTGTGTGTGGCGTCAATCTTGACAAGTACGATCCAAAGTACACAGTCGTGCGTTTTCGTTCATCATCTTTTGCAAAAGTTTTTTTCTTTCTTTTAACATTCAGATTGACATAGATCTCCAACGCCTCATGTACCACCAACTGCCTTGCTCCCCTCGCCAAGATCGTCCATGACAACTTTGGTATCGTCGAGGGGTTGATGACTACCGTCCATGCCACCACCGCTACACAGAAGACTGTCGATGGGCCTTCGAACAAGGACTGGCGTGGTGGGCGTAGCGTTAACAACAACATCATCCCCTCGTCCACCGGTGCGGCCAAGGCTGTGGGCAAGGTTATCCCTTCCTTGAATGGGAAATTGACGTAGGCCCTGCCGTTGATCTATCATCACGATATCATGCTCACCTCACTCGCTCAGCGGCTTGTCCTTCCGCGTCCCCACCCTCGACGTCTCCGTCGTCGATCTCGTCGTGCGCCTTGAGAAGAGCGCAACGTACGACGAGATCAAAGCCGTCATCAAAGCTGCGTCCGAGGGCGCGTACAAGGGCATCGTCGAGTACACTGACGAACAAAACGTCTCCACTGATTTCGTTGGACACAACGCGTCGTCGATCTTTGATGCCAAGGCTGGTATTCAGCTGAACACGAACTTTGTCAAGCTTATTTCGTGGTATGATAATGAGTGGGGATACTCGCGTAGGGTTTGTGATTTGCTTTTGTATGTTGCTGGGGAGGATGCGAAGGCTGGTATTTAGATGGAAGGGAAGTAAAATGAATGTAACATGTTGTATTTGTGTATCCTGTTGCGGATCTCTCAAGTGTCAAGGAAAATTAGACGTACTGCACTTCTCAGTTGATCAAAGGACTCTCTGGATAAATATTACGTTTCTCGAAGCAGATGGATGGTGAATGGAGAACTAAACGGTATTGTCGAGGAGGGGACTTATTCCCTGTGGGGTTCCCAACGTAGTCTCGAACTGGAACCTCCACCTCTCCACACTCCCGCGATCCTGCATAAACGTCACAAACCCAAGAGGGTTCGTAAGCGTCTGGTTCAAAACCCCATCCGTATCAAATTGTTTCCTCGTTGCGTATCCACTCGACGGAAAGCCTCCCGCTTGCCATTCGTCGCTCATGATATAACTCATGAAGAGCTTGGCAGTTTCCGGCATCTTCGTGGTCGCAAAGATGGCGCCGGTTTGCGGCCAAGTGACGTAGTGGTCTTCAGTGGGCAATTTGGTTAAGATTACGGCTGCGGAGGACGGGGATGCAGCGAAGGATGCCGCGAGCTCGTTTTGTGAGGATGGTTTGGCGATGAGTGCGGTGGGGTTTCCGGTTCCCCGGAGCCAGGTTACGTTTTGCGAGACGAGGGAGTCGATGAAGGTCCAGCCGTGCTGTTTGACGATCAAGGTGAAAAGGTAGAGAATGGCGTCGTCGTCGTTTGGATAGGTCATAGCGAGTTTGTTGCGCCACTCTGGCTTGAGGAATGATTGGTATGTGGTTGGTACTGTGTCGTTGGGGGCTTTGTCGTCGTTGAAGACAATTGTACCGAACTCGCCTGCATAGATAAAGAAAGAAAAAATAATGATCTAGGTGTACGCGTAGAGAGGGTTTGGGAGCTTACCAATGAAGCAGCCTGTAAAAGCACCGTCTTCGTCTTTGAACGGTGACTGAATGTCGTTCCAGGTGGCTACCTTGTAGGGCAGCAATCGGTTCGCTTTCTTCCAGCGAGGAAAATCGTGCACAGTTTGAAGGAGTACGACGTCAGTACCATCGTCCTCTCCATTTGAAGTGTCGAAAGTACGATCAGCACGGCTGTCGTGGTACTTGGATAGGTCAACAGTTAGGTTGAACTCGACGTCTGGGAAACGCTTCGTGAAAGCGGCTATAATTCCTGCGCCATTTGATTTTCCTTTGAACAGAAAAAAAAAATTGGGTTTTCCAAGAGACAAAAAACAACTGGTTTACCGTCACCGCCCCAGGAGATTCTCAAAGTTCCTTTTTCCTTAAGAGCAGCTTGGTATATAGCGTCAAGGCTGCGAGATTCGATGCCTATAAGTTCGTGGCCAGAAGATAGGCAAAAGCCGGACGTGACCAGGGCTAGGAGGTAACAGCCAGCTAGGATGATGGCACGAACCATTGCAGCTGAAGTGCGTCGGAAGTTGCTAGCCTTTCGCCTTTTATCCAGAAAGGAAGCCTGGGTTGGATCGTTATCCCTGTGTTAGGTGACGCGACGCCCTCGCCATCTCCATATCTTCGGAGAAATTCCTTTACTTACATTCATTTCCCCATATTGCTCTATATCCTATCACTCGTGATCCATTTCAGCTGATTGCAAACCGATAGGTAGTTGTAACGGAGTCTGATCTTCAGCCGTTTGTTTGTGCATCGATTGAACGTCATTGAAGCTGGACCAAACAACAACTGGCAGCAGCAGGAGCTGTGCTTCTACTAGTAATTGATTTCTAATTATAACCTTTCAAATTTCAAGACTGAAGAGCAGCTTGAGCACAACTGGCCCATCGTTTTGCAATCAGCTGTTATTGCAGGCATCTAAATTCAATATGTGCCTTTAGTTACTCCGTAGGTAATAAATACCCTGCTCTAGGTAGTCTGGTCGTTTGGCTTACCCGCGCAAACACTGAGGTGATTATTCCTACTTACACTCACTGATCAAAAGTAATGTCACATGATTTTTTGGACAAAGTTGGTGCTGTAACACAAGAACCAAACATTTTAAGGACTAAACTCTGGTGCATGAAACATAACTAAGGACATGTAGATTGTATATACCAAGTCTGGAGATGAACAAATAAAAACTCAGGATACAGCAGGGCATTGACTATGACAACTCCCAAAAATTAGTCTCTCCTAGACAGACTTTGATATATGTAAAGTCGTACCTTGGTTCACGATATATAAAGTCTGTTTGTTACCACACCCTCCGAACCGCGTCAGAAAATACTTATGTAAAGTGCGGACTTTGAAACCACGTCGCGTCAATATTACCTCCTTGCCGTTTTGCTCTCGACACGATAGCCCGAGCATTTCTACCCTAATACACGTCAAACTTGATACTCTACATCCTGACTGATTTCTGATTCGTTATGATGACTTAATGATGGCTCGACAACCCCACTGGCAGGACCCTGAAGGACTTCAAGACACAATTGTCAAGAAACTCAACACCAAAAAAGGGGCTGGCTGATAACATTGTATGTCTATCAGTGATCTTCCTCGTTCTACTGATGAGTTTTGGCCTAGGTTCATGAATGTCAAGACAGAAAATCTCTGCATTCTCGTACTGCAAAGAGACTTTGAGCACCGCACGGATGGCTGGGATCTGTTTAGCAGGTGAAATCAAGGAGTGTGCGTCGACGAGGTCCATCTGATCAATGAATGTGGTCTTTCTTTTCGTCTAGCCTTTGGGACCATCGGATCTTTTCTACGTGGTCACTTTCCCCGTTTGATATCTTAGCAACGGCACATTCCAAGAGCCTTGAGGATCTGATTCCCCAGAGAGGTGGCTGGGAAATCTTTAAAAAGTCACCAACAGAATCGAATCCCGAGTCCTTTAGAAACATTTCCATTCTCTCAAACTTGAATATCAGCTTCCGCACATTGCTTTGGGAGGTTTGATCAGTCGAGGTTGGCTCAAAGATCCACCAAGAGAGCTCAAATTGTTAAATGGGGAGCTGGAAAATGGAGGTGTAGTAGGTGACGACCCATGTTGGTCATTTTGAGATGTTGGAAGAAGGGAACTCAATGAAGATGGCAGGAAGGGTGTGATGAATGCTGAAGTTTCGGGTATTTCAGGGATTGGTTCTAATTTCTTGTAGGATCTGACAGTTTGAACATTGCTATACATTAATGTTGAGGTCATAATGAAATATGAATGAAATTTGTGACAGCAAATAGTGTTGAAAAGTTTCAAACACATCGAGAGTTATGAGGAGGTTCCTCGAAATTGACGCGACGTGGTTTTAAAGTCCACACTTTACATAAGCATTTTCTGACGCGGTTCGGAGGGTGCGGTAAAAACAGGACTACCCAAAAATGGGATTTGACAAAATGGGAAATTCTGAATGACTGCAACCTACTGGAAGCAATTCACAACTTGAGGAAGAGATATTTTGAACACTCAGTCTCCCTGCTATTGTTATGAGCTTCATAAAGTCTTTGGGTTAGAAAATTCTATATCCTCCCCTAAAAGGTAAATTTGAACTTGTTCTCAATTTATGTATTTTTCACTCAATATATTTGTTGGAATGAGGTAAAATAACTCCCCATTGATGTTTGTAGTG
This sequence comes from Laccaria bicolor S238N-H82, assembly GCF_000143565.1. Classification (NCBI taxonomy): domain Eukaryota; kingdom Fungi; phylum Basidiomycota; class Agaricomycetes; order Agaricales; family Hydnangiaceae; genus Laccaria; species Laccaria bicolor. The sequence goes on from NW_001889880.1 coordinate 706,869, forward strand.
TGTATAATACAAAAGGTAGGTAGAAATGTTGAAATGAACATTGCATAATGTCTGTAGAAGCTAGTCTGGGCCTTGTGGTAAGGTCAACATAGGCGTAAAAATAATGGTCATGTTTTGTTCCCACGGACCACGTCGCGTTGTAAATTAGTTGTGCTTCATTGACGAATTATACGTGTTTTCCCTGGTAATAATGCCTGAAACACCAGTAACCAAAAAGTCTACATTCAAATCTGCAAAGGGGTGGGCCCTCTCCCTCCAAATCCAACAGAAACACCTCCCATCTGGTCCACATGACTACTAACTTCAGGGTATTACCTCAATGCTCAATGTCCTTGCAATCTCAGCAATGGGATTGGGAAAAGCTGCACATATATACATGGTTATGCATGCCATACTTGCTATTCTGGAGGATCCTACCCTTTGTCCGACCATGAAATTCCCTCCAATCCAGCCATTCTTGCCATATATCTAACAACTGCACTTGAGGAAGACCAGGTACTGGCTCTTCATACCTCTACTGCTGTAAATATACTAATTCTCAAATCTAGGAACAAGCTGAGAGGGACAGGGAAGAAGGAAATGGAGAAAATGAGCTATCAGAAACTCCATTGTAGTTCCAGAATGGGGTAGGAGTGATTGGTGCAAGAATATTTTGTTGATGAGGTGTCTCAGGTGGGATTGGGGCCAGTTTCACGGACATGGAGCAATGAAAAACTTCGAAATTGGAACCTCTATTTCTGTTTGATCTACAAGACGTGGGGAGCGGCAACCGTGCCAATAAAATCGTGCTGTTTGGTTCTGTTTGTCTCGCACCAAATAGTCGAATTCAGTGGTCGATGACTGTTATTTCACTTCAATCAATATGTAGGGACCAATTTACAAGTCTATGTTGTTTGTGGTGATATATAATATACTATTATAATTGAATTTAGTAGCCAAGTTCTATATCTGTGTCACTATACATGTCAGATGCATTTTCCTCTGGAATGTAGCTTTCCTATTCACTCCTCACATCGAGTTGAGCTTCAAGCTCCTGCTGATTTTGAGCTTTAGACATTCATATTGTGTTCCGGTCTGTTCTCCAAGTTGTCAGAGTGAATGTTGCAAAGGTTTGTCATTGACTGGGAAGTTTGCAATGTCAATCGTGACTTCTGGCCCAGTTTCCAAGTGTCTTTGCCCATGATATAAGATACTTGTGGTTAACAAGTCAATATATGCAGAGGTAATGACGATAACGCATTGCTGACGCCAATAGTCGCGCTTTGGTCATGCTTCAGTTACTTTCTTTATTGCAACACGTGATCATCGACACGTCTTACCATGCCATTCCCCTGTCATGGATTGCTACCTCATCTGTAGAGGTATTCTTTCAAATTTTTGCAGGCACAAACTCATGGAGTGTAGGATGGATTTGTTCAGGACAGAATTTTATAAAGGGGTTTGGAAGGCTCGAAGTAAGATATTAACTGACGGAATTTTTGTATTTTTGTGCTAAATTGTATACGAGCACCTTTACTTATGCTCCACCTACATATATCCACACTTAAAGTGGCAATCTACTGTTGTGTTGAAGTAAATACGAGCAGTTGAGACAATCAACCATTTTTTGATCAGGTCTTTGGTGATGGGAAAATACGGCGGAGTTGAAAATTTGGCAGTGGGTTGCCGCTCCCCACAAGACGCGTCACACGAAGCGATCACATGACACCTTTTCAACGCTCAAAGGCGAACTGTGGGAATAAATGTCGTGAGAATAATCTACGCCCATGTTGCAGGCGCGTTTGAAAGCAGACTCCATATGAAATTGATCGACTATCATCAACTTCATATTGGAGTCTGACATCAGGAGACTATGTAGAAGCTAATTTCCAGAGTTTGTCTGGAAGTAAACAAGTATCTACAGCATTGGTCCTTCTTTTCTGCAAGAAGAAAAAATGCTACCATCCTTTTGAGTTAATTCATGGAGACTTGGGATGTCTTTTAAACAATGCTGGAAGTATAGCATGATAGCAAATAAATTTACACTGGGTATAACTTGAAAAGTCCCCAATAAAAGTACAATTTGCATAGAGCAATCATCCTAGACCTATTCTTGACATTTTTCTTGGTGTGTTGGGGCTGAAAATGTTTCACAAGGCACTTCTCATGCCTACTAACACCATCCTAAAGAAATAAACAGAGGTCCTATTACACAAGGATGTGAACCCTCACACCTTTCTGGCTCTATGCAAATTGTACTTTTATTGGGGACTTTCCAAGTTATACCCAGTGTGGGATCCTCTA
>NW_001889880.1:709432-739320 GCF_000143565.1 Laccaria bicolor S238N-H82
TAGATACTTGTTACTTCCAGACAAACTCTGGAAATTAGCTTCTACAGACATTATGCAATGTTCATTTCAACATTTCTACCTACCTTTTGTATTATACACACTACAAACATCAACGGGGAGTTATTTTACCTCATTCCAACAAATATATTGAGTGAAAAATACATAAATTGAGAACAAGTTCAAATTTACCTTTTAGGGGAGGATATAGAATTTTCTAGCCCAAAGACTTTATGAAGCTCATAACAATAGCAGGGAGACCGAGTGTTCAAAATATCTCTTCCTCAAGTTGTGAATTGCTTCCAGTAGGTTGCAGTCATTCAGAATTTCCCATTTTGTCAAATCCCATTTTTGGGAGTTGTCATAGTCAATGCCCTGCTGTATCCTGAGTTTTTATTTGTTCATCTCCAGACTTGGTATATACAATCTACATGTCCTTAGTTATGTTTCATGCACCAGAGTTTAGTCCTTAAAATGTTTGGTTCTTGTGTTACAGCACCAACTTTGTCCAAAAAATCATGTGACATTACTTTTGATCAGTGAGTGTACTTCCTATTTCACTTTACTGATTCGTCTGTAGTCTACGCTATCTACGTTTAGGTGAATCTTACAATTGTTTGGCTTACCCGCGCAAATTGCGCGCAAACACTGAGTCTACGGTAAGTAGTAGCTCGTATTGAGCTCGTAGCTCGCATTTGATGGGCTCAGTCAATTACCGGTAATCAGAGCCCAGCGGCCCTACGTAGTACGGCCGCCGTCCAAGGCACCAGCCAAAAGTTGCATCTACCCTCGTCGGGGATAAGGTAAATATCTTGCGAACTATGAAAACTATTATGCTGGCCGAAAACTAATTTACACAAAATTTACAAGTAGTGGCATAGTGAATGGCGACTAGATAACTGTCTTGTTGAGGAGAGGACTTACTCCCTGTGGAGTTCCCAATGTAGTCTCGAACTGGAACCTCCACCTCTCCACATTCGCGCGATCCTGCATAAACGTTACAAACCCAAGAGGGTTCGTAAGCGTCTGATTCAAAACCTCATTCTTATCAAATTCTTTCCTCGTTGCGTATCCGCTCGACGCAGAAGCTATCGCTTGCCACTCGTCGCTCATGATATAACTCATGAAGAGCTTGGCAGTTTCTGGCATCGTTGTCGTTGCGAAGATGGCGCCGGTTTGTGGCCATGTGACGTAGTGGTCTTCAGTGGGCAATTTAGTCGAGACTACGGCTGCGACGCGCGTGGATGCAGCGAAAGACGCTGTGAGCTCGTTTTGCGAGGGCGGTTTTGCTATGAGTTCGGAGGGGGTTCCGGATCCCCGGAGCCAGGTTACGTTTTGCGAAACGAGGGAGTCGATGAAGGTCCAGCCGTGCCGTTTGACGATCGAGGTGAATAGGTAGAGGATGGCGTCGTCGTCGTTTGGATAGGTAAGAGCGAGTTTGTTACGCCACTCTGGCTTGAGAAACGCTTTGTATGATGTTGGTACTGTGTCGTTGGCGACCTTGTTGTCATTGAAGACGATTATACCGAACTCGTCTGCACAGGCAAAGAGATAATCAATGATCTGTATGAGGCGCTAGAGAGGGTTTGGAAGCTTACAAATGAAGCAGCCCGTAAAAGTACCGTCTTCGTCCTTGAACGGTGACTGAATATCGTTCCAGGTGGCTACCTTGTAGGGCAGCAACCGATTTGCTTCCTTCCAGCGAGGAAAGTCGTGCACAGTTTGAATGACTATGACGTCAGCACCATCGTCCTCTCCATTTGACGTGTCGAAAGTACGATCAGCACGGCTGTCGTGGTACTTGGATAAGTCAACAGTCAGGTTGAACTTGACGTCTGGGAAACGCTTTGTGAAAGCGGCTATAAGTCCGGTACTAGCTGATCTTGCTTGTAAACAGAAAAAAAATGTTAAAATCGGGTTAACCAAGAGACAAAAAAAAACTGATTTACCGTCACCGCCCCAGGATATTTTCAAGGTGCCTTTTTCCTTGAGAGCAGCTTGGTATATAGCTTCAAGGCTGCGAGATTCGATGCCTATAGGTTTGTGGCCATAAGTTAGACAAAAGCTGGACGTGACCAGGGCTAGGAGATAACAGCCAGCTAGGATGGCACAAACCATTGCGGCTGAGGTGCGTTGGGAGTTGCTCACCTTTCATGCGTGGAGAAGTTTGCTTTTTATCCAGAAAGGGGGCCTGGGTTGGATCGTGCTAGGGCCATCGGTGATCATCTTACGAGTCTTCGTGTTCCGCTGAAGCTTCGAACTCGTACGGCTTACGCTAGTCACGTTTTCGGCGCCTACCAATGGGGCAAGTAGTGCACGTAAAACGTGATAAGCATCTATAAAGCTTTCTTGAGATTGCTGCGTTGCAACTGGGCCCTCTGGTATTCCATGGCCATCCATGTTGAATGGAACTGGCAATGGTTGGGTTATGGGGCAACGTCATTGATTCTATTACAACGTTGGGACGTAAAAAATGAATGGGTACGCGGAAGCTTCTACGCACTAGGGGGAAACATAATGATCGATGTGTTCCGAGTACTGTGGCAAATTGCGTGGTGAGTTTGAGGGACTTGGTCAAGGGCAATGCTTCCGTCGTGTACACAAACGCAAACTTTGCGACTCGATCACGTGTTCATCGCGTCCAATCGTGTTGAAAATTCGGGCTGCCTTTACCGAAACAAGGACACGACAAGGGTCTTCTCCCAACCACATCAACAACGGTTTCCGACAGGCGCCTCGCCCCGCCATCCTTGACGGCATCGCTCGCCAACATTGTACTGGATTCTATATAAAAGGAGATGTGGTCAAAGATTACCCATGCCCTCAAACCTCGCCAAACCCATGACGACGAGGTGTCTACATCGCAAGGCGAAGTCCTGAACAAGGTCTTCGAGCAGCATCCCAATTTATCTCTCTTCCACACAAATGACTCGCAGGTTTCACATTCAAATCCAAGTCCACCTGGTTCGCCGAGTAAAGGTAGCCGCCGTGGCATGTTCAAACGCATGTCTAAGGCGCCAGCCAAGGACGAGAGCGGACCACCCGTCCCTTTGAAGTATCCTATCGGTCCCCCCAAGAAAGTCAGATCTCCTCTCAACATGAGCGGTATGTATATAATCTTGCATTACAACGCCACCCGACTAACCTATGGGATTAGCCTCTCAGAATTCGATAGCGAGCAATCCAACAGAAGTCTCGCGTACATCACAGACCATCGCAGCAAGGTCGTCGCATGATATCCTTCGTCCCTCTCCCCCTCATTCGCAGAATACGATGCCGCGCTCGTCCGCCGACGCTTTGCGCCGTCCATCATTGGACTTGTTGCGTCAGGAATCTTCCCATTACGAATTGATGAGATCACAAAGCGCCTTGGGTCACAACGATGATTCTAGGCGCTCACCCATCACACCAGCCTTTCCGGAGAGATTCAATTCAGTCCGCTCAATTCTCCGTGACCCAAATACTCCCGGCACTGGCCAAAACGTCCGTTTCTTCTCCCGTGATGCATACAAAGTCTTGACTCCGGAACAGTCAATGGACTTGGACCAACATCCGTTCCCCATACCACCACCCAAGGATGAGTTATCGTTCATTGACCGGCTAAATCAATCAGGTCCGGAAACCAGCACTCCTGCTAAGAAACGCTCTCCAAACGGCAAATCCGCAAGGCCCACTGTTGCTGAAGTTTTCTCTCCTTTGGGCGACAGTCAAAACTCCGCGAAATCCCAACATGTAGAGACGTCCGACATGTCCTTATCCGGTCCTCGGGAGCCTAATTTTTCCAATATCTTTGACATGTCCCAGCAGCTGGAACTCCCAAATTTTCCTCCGGGTCTTGGTTTTGATGTCAACGCCCCGCTTCTAGACGAGTCAGTCGAGTTGAACTCTTCAACTAATAGCTCTGCCGCTTGTAGCGAGAGCGTCAACTCCAACCACCGGATGACCTCTACGCCGTACAAGTCTAAGGAGTCACTCAAGGGGAAAGAAAAGGCAACTGAATCTCAGGGAGACCAAGAAGATGTCCCTATTCCTGTGCCTCGAGTTGTTGACGAAACTATCTTTCATGCGAAAGAGAAATCAGCCCGTTTGCCTTCACCTCTTCATGACCGCAGTCAATCGTTTAGCTTCGGTCAGACGATCTTCTACTCGATGACAAATAGCAAGGATATACGCGACGAATCGATTAGTCTGAAACGGAGCATTTCAGAGAATGCCACTTCTCCGTCACCTTCGGGTGTACCGTCTCCCGACTCCTCCAAGGGTCGAAGTAGAGCTCTAAGCGACTCCGTCTTCCAATCTATGCTTCGTTCCACATCTCCGACAGCGCCTGAGGCCGATATCAACGACGAATCATGCGGAGATCTTGTTGTCTACTCGGCGGGACCCAGTGAGCCCGACCCCTTCAGCGCCAACGCAGGGACGTACTACACGCCTCAGACCATGATCCCTGCCACACCTCCGCAAGGTGCTCCAAAACACGCGCGCAAAACCTCTAAGGAAGAAAGTCTTATCTTTTCTTTGCAGACGCAGTTGGCATTGCAAACGGAGTTGTGTTCTCAATATGAGTCTGACCTCAGAGCTCGTGATGAGCTGGTAGAGATTCTCGGCAAAAAGCTTTCCGACTTTGAGAAGGACGAAGTGAAGCGAAAAACCGCTCTCCACTCTTGGAAAAAGAAGGTTCAGGATCTGGAGAAAGCTTGTCGTCTCTTGGAGGAGGAAGTGGAAGATTCGAGACATCACAGCATGGAGCGCAGCGTTATGGATGAAGCTAGCAGCGAAGCGCTGCGTATGCTCCATCGTCAGATTGCGAGTTTGGAGCGAGAGAAGGGGGATATATCCAAGCGGGAGGAAGTTTTGCGAGAGGAGATCGAGACTCTGGAGAGTCTCGTCAAAGAACGTAGCGAAGATGTCATGAACCTCAAGGAAGTACTCTGGAGCCGCGATGAGAGTGAGAGGGAGCTGAAGGAGGGCATCAGAGAGGCTAAGGAACAAATGGAGATGATGGGTAATGCCAGCGTTGGAATGATCGACGAAGAAGAGCTGAAGAAACTGGTCGTGGAGCGTCAGCAGGAGAACGACGAGGAGAAGGCGAGACATCAACATATTGAAGCCAATTGGGAACAAGAGAAAGAGGAGCTTCAAGTCAAGTTGGAGGACTTGCAAGTTGAGAACGCTGGATTGCAGGACGAGGTGCAGAAGGTGAAACAGCAGCTCAGCACTCGCGATGAGGAGTACGCTACGCTGAAAGCGGAGTTAGAGGCTCAGTGGTCACATACGGAGAAAACCTCAGAGAAGCTCGACGCTTTGGAGAAAGCGAGGATCGGGCTAGAGAACGACCGAGAGGCCCTCAAGAAGGATCTCGAGGACCTGCAGACGAGGACATCGAATATGGAGGAGGAGTGGACTGACGGTGAAAACAAGAGGAATGAACTTGAGGCTGAGGTTCAGGAGCTGTGGAACCTCAAGGAGGCTCTTGAAAAAGACAGGGACCAGGTTCGTTGTACCCTTTTGCCCAGGATATTACTGACATCGACTCTATTCAGATTGATTACGAGTTGCAGCAGGAGAAGGAGCATTCTGAAAGCCTCGCTGCTGCGGTTCAAGAACGTGACGATCGTCTTGTACAACTCGAGCAAGAGGGCCAATTCGCCGCTGACAATGCAGCGCGTCTCGAGGAAAATAACCGACGCAGAGACGAAGAAATCGCCGAGTATACCCAGCGCCTTATCCAGTCCGAAGCCGAGGCCGAGCGACTCCACGAAGAAATGAGCAACTTGAAGCGAGAACATTCACATGCCATCGGAGAGCAGAATAGAGCACTTCGGGATACTTCTGAGCATGCGGGAGACATACAGATGCGTCTCGACGATTTGGTCCGACAAAAGGCCGAAGCCGATGTTGAGATGAAAACATCCAAAGAGAGAGTCAATGCGCTCAGGGACGAAGTCGAGAGACTCAGGAGGCAGGTCCATGAGCTGCAGCAGGAGAGTGCCGACAAAGAGGTCAAGATTGTTCAGATCACGAAGCAGCGCGCCCAAGATAAGGAAGACTTGCTGGGCATGAACATTGCATTGGATTCAAAGCAGCAGGAGTTAGAACTGGTATGTCATTAAGTGTCGTCATATACCCTTTCAGTCTAACCTTCTTTTCACAGCTTAAACGGAAACACAACGTCCGAGGTACTGCGGGCAGTACCCCAGCACAACCCTCCAAAGTAGCTCATCGTCGTGATTCATCAATATTCACTAGCAACGCTCCGATCTCTCGTCCGCCCTCTGTAATCTCCGATTCTGGCACGGATACCGGTCTCGGAAAAGGACGCTCGACGCCCTCAGACGGTGGATCGACGAGACCTCTGGCCTTAGGGAAGAGTTCCCGTGTGAATGGAACTGCCACCAACGCCTCAGCTTCCAAGCCTGCTCGCGGCATTGAAGGCTCCATGGGCCCCCCACCTATGAAGCCACGACCTTCACGATCCCTTGCAGGCACCCCCACCCCTGCCGGTCGACTCGCCTCACTGTCCCGTACACCCTCAGTGAAACCTGTCCCCACCATGGGAGCATCTCGCTCTCGCACCCCATCTGGTAAGGCAGAACAATCTGTCGTGAAGAAGACGATGCGACCCCTAGGTAGAGCTGGGTCCGAAACTAGCCTTTCGGACGAGAAGGAGAACGTCGACAACACGTCCCGGAGACGCAACATGATACCGGCCCCTATGTGACATCTTCACCAATCTTTTCTCCATCTCCACCCATTCATGAATCTCCTGATTGTATACCACCCCAGCATTTCCACTCCCCTTTCGACTTCGTTTCTTGAAATTATTCACTTCCCTCTTTTTGTACGTATGTCCCTGCTACTCGCTGTGAAATTGCTGTGATATTAGCCTACGTCTCGACCCTAGCATTCAACTCATGCATTCGTTATCGATTTGCTACGCATACAGATATTATGCGATCTACATATGTCATCCTTTTGGATGAGAATTTTCTCCCTTTGTCTAATGGACGATTTAAATAAATCTGTTCCTATAATATCAACGCTCCATGCATAGTATAGAAGTTTACAAGAAAAATAGTTTCGTCAAAAGATGAAGCATCGATGGAGCAAGTTTTGTGACAACGGATAGGTGTTCCCCCAAAGCTTTGCCAGCCATGCGTGCAATTTGGCTTGGTAATTTATGCGAGTAGCTATAGGATCGAAATCAGAGACAGAACTTGGCGAATGCAACAAAGCAGCCTTGGAAACCCCTCACAATATCGCCCAGGCAAAAAAAAAAAAGAAATGCATGATGTCATCTCTTCACGACATCAGCTCGAATGATTAGATTTGATAAATGGTATAACCTTGCCCGAGGTGAGCGGGTGGTTTATTCTAGAGACTTGCTTCCTTGATAAAGATCGCCTGGTTCAAAGTAAAAGGAGGATGGTAAGCGTCATCCCATTGAGGACTGAAGCTATGTGTGTACTATAGAAATCAAGAGGGTAGAAATGCCAAGAATATTGACAAGTTTGAAGTTGACCCGGGCCGGTTACGCGACTAAAAATAGCCATCTCCAGAGATTTCATGCGCTTTCTGTTACGTTATGGCAGTATAACCTTTTTCGTTGATTCCGAGCGTGTGGTCGTGTGAGGACTCTTTCTTCAATTTAGCAAAGGCCGCTTGCAGCAAAAAATAGCTCAGCTTCTCGTTGGAGAGCCACCACCACCCCCGGACTCTATCCCACTAACTCCCTCCCACCCCCTGAACCATGTCACTCAACGAAAAACGCAGCGATTCGTTCGACACCAACGATGAGGACGACAAGGAACTTGTTGCGCTTGGCTACAAGCCCTCGTTCAAGCGGGAGTTTTCTAATCTGGCTACGGTGAGTTTTTATGTGTTTTGAGCTGGACTAGGTCACTCATCCCTGACCGGTAGATAAGTTTTGCGTTCAGTATCATGGTAGGTGGGATTCAAGTCCAGGTCGCACGACTTGTCGTGTTAATTTTGATTTAGGGTTTATGCTCAAGTATCGCAACGACGTTCAATACCCCTTTGCTCCTGGGAGGTCCAGCATCTGTGAGTGCGCTTTATTTCTAGGGGAGCAACAGGACTGAGAATGATACTACGTAGGTAACGTGGTGTTGGATTCTCGGAGCGTGTATGTGTTTTACTTTGGGGGCTAGTATCGCAGAAATTGTCAGCGCATATCCGACTTGCGGTGGGTTGTAAGTGCAAGTCAAATTCGTTCGCTGCATAAGGCCAATTTACCTCGTCAAGGTATACCGCTTCTGCGCAACTGACGCCAAAGAAGCACCGTGCAAGGGTACGCCCATTTTTTTCTTCTACAGATTAATTTTAAATGCTTTTCAGATCGGATGGGTCGTCGGCTGGCTCAACATCCTTGGTAAATGCTACCTTTTTCTACCGATTTTTATATAACAGCATTCAGGTCAGATTGCGGGTATATCCTCAACGGAATTCGGTTTGGCGAACATGATTCTCGCAGCGGTTTCCATCGGCAAGGTATGCCATACATTGTATTCGCTCTTATACCTCATAACGTCATAATTTCAGAATGGGCATTATGACATCACTGCGGTATGAACCCCACCTATCCGGGCGAGTCGATATCAAATTGACGTGGAAGAACTTGCTCTCAGGGAAAGATAGTTGGACTTTTCGCCGGACTTCTTGCTGTTCACGGATTGCTGGTAATGACGCGTCAACGACTCGTTCGCTGGAGAAAGAAAGTTGACTTTCCGAATGTCGTTACGAATTTAGAACTCTTTGGCAACCCGGCACCTCGCACGTTTAACCAAAGGATTTGTATTCGTTAATCTCGGAACCACCTTTGGTAGGCTCCCTCCCCCCGCGATTAATTCAAGCTGTTGATTGACACTCTCCAGTCATAATTATCGTTCTTCTAGCCAAGACTCCTCGCTCTGAAATGCATGCTGCTGGTTATGTCTTTGGGACGGCTGGTATTGTCAACCAAACTGGAGGTTGGAATACGGGTATTGCGTTCCTGTTTGGATTGTTAAGCGTTCAATGGACCATGACTGTGAGTTCTGAGTTTTGTTAATCAATGAGACCGAGCTTTACTAACGGCGGAATAGGATTATGACGCCACTGCCCACATCTCGTCCGTTTTGACCTCTGAACAGATTGGGGTAAAGGCTCAATCCGATATTCTTGTTTTTATCTAGAGAGGAAGTTCGCCGTGCAGCCTACGCGGCTCCATCCGCGATTTTTATTGCAGGTATGTCTTTCCGTCTGGGTTATATCTCTAACTCACACCATGGGAAGTCATCGGGACTGGTATCATCGGTTGGCTTCTGAACATCGTCCTAATCATTTGCTCTGGTCCTCTGTGAGTCGTGACTTCAGTGATTGAGGAAAAGACCGAACGTTTTTTCTTTAGAGAAAATCTGCCCGGCAGTTCTGGATCCGCTTTCCTTGAGATCCTGGTATTGCGAGCAGGCAAGGCTGGCGCGCTGATTATCTGGGTAGATCACAAGGCTGCCTACGCCCGTTCTTATATATTCATATTTGCTTCTTTCTTCCAGGTTTTCGTCTGTATCACCGCCTTTTTCGTCGTGCAAACCGCCCTTCATGCATGTTCGCGGACAATTTACGCATTTAGCCGCGACCACGGTGCGCAACGTCATTTCCTAGACTGATGCTCATTGCTTATCATCCCATGGGCAGGCTTGCCTGACCGTGGTTACTTTGGGAAGAATTCCAAAATAACACAGACTCCCCTCCGCGCCATCTGGTGTACGACGATCGTCAGCGTTCTTCCTGGACTGCTCGACCTTGCGAGTCCTATAGCGGCGAATGCCATATTTTCGTTGACTGCGATGGCGCTCGACCTGAGCTATATCATCCCCATTTTCTGTCGAAGGGTGTTCCACAAACATCCCGATGTCATGTTTAAACCAGGCCCATTCTACATGGGTGGCGGGGTAGTGGGCCTTCTCTGCAATACTATGTGTATTTCCTGGACTTTGTTCGTCTGTGTCATATTCTCACTACCGACCGTGATGCCCGTCACAGCAGACAACATGAACTATGCCTCTGTGAGTTTTAGTTATAGATGGATTCATTTTGCTGTGCTCACTGCGAGGCGTAGGTCATAACCGTAGGCGTGATTATCCTTGCGTGGTATGTCGATTTCTGTCACCTTTGTTATCCGCTGATAGATTTCCGTGCAGCGTTTGGTATATCCTGGGAGCTCATCGCCATTACACCGGACCTCAATCCAACCTGCACGACGACTCGGTGGAAGAAATCACCAAAGTTGGGCTGGACTCCGAAAACGCCCTCAAAGAGGACTTGATGTGATCTTGCGACCGCCGTGCTTAATGTCATTGACCGCGAGCGCAACCTAGAGCCCTCATAATATATAGTAGTGTCTTCCTTGGAAGGGAACCACTTGGAAAATTATACCACTTATTTCCCGCGAGCGTTGAGATGTGAATGTTGTCATGAACGGATCATTGCATGTAGAGCTCGTTATCAAGCGCCCAGAATCCATTCGGTACAGCCCCATGACCAGCGCCTATGGCCCGTCCGCCGACAAGCTTTTACAGATCCAACCTAATCTGAAACGCCAAACCGGCCACATGAGCGTCATGAGGACATAACAGCCACTTAGTTTGTTTCCCTTGAGCGAACGAGTTGGGTGTTTGGTCTGCTACGTACAGGTCCTTAATGCAGCCACGCGAAGATGACATATGATCCGATGGTTCAACATGCGGGATTGAATGGGTGCTTATCTTCTCCCCAAGGAATTGTCATTGATCACCGGGCGCTAAGTACTCTGAGTATAACGCGGCGAGAGGCTGCAAGAGGATAAGTATTGAACGGTAAGTAGATGATAAAGTAAACCGTACCTTCCGACAGCAATGGAGCGGACGCAACGAACACAAATGAATGACATGTTGTCCTTGTTAATTTTGTTGTTGCCTTGTGCTGTGATATGGTATTTCGGCACGCAGCACCCTCATGTGGGACTCGGAGAAATAAACATGCTGTATTGGCGATTTCGTCGACATCTTGTATCTGACCAGTGACATGAGATTGACAGGACGTTTTGGCTTGTATTAATGTTCATGCACATGATCAGTTGCGTGTCATTGAGCATGTCCAATAGAGTGGATGAATGGTGCCTTTCAGTTCGTCCCACTCATTACACATCCCTGAAAAGTTGTTTTGTTTTCGCCCCGTTCCGTGGACGTTGGAGATATGTATCTTTCTGTTCAGAGTGTGAGGGGTTCCTTCCACGAGGCTGAAGCTGGAATCCTTCCATGAATGAGTGATCAATCCACGACGTCGGACTCACCGTTCAACTTGTGTCTCTAACGCCTTCAGTCCTCAATATTCCACACGCATACTCACGCATTTTCCGACTCGGGTATACAGGCAAGCAAGGTCTTTCTCGAGGCGGCGGAATCAGAATGCCAGGGCGTGCGTGATGGGGTGACTCCAAACCCTTTTGTTTGTCAGAACAAAATAACTTGCATGCAAATTCCAACCACACCACCCCTCTCCATGCGACGACTCGGGAGAAATCGCTGGTTTACAGGCGTCCCCGAGTCTCCGAGGATCTGAAACCCAAGGCCAAAGGGCTTGTCTCTTCTTCTTCTAGGTCCCCGCCAGTACTTGCCATTTAGAACGTTTCGTAGCCTGCTAATCGACGATAACAACGACCTTTTCCAAGCCTTCCATGGAGCTCCTAGGCGTTCATGCTTTACTTGGGAGTAGTCTCGGGAACATTCACTTGGAAGGGGCTTATTAGGGCCCCCGAGAAGCGAGGACAGGAAACACCCTTTCCCGCGTTTCTACCGTTGAGCCAGCCTGTTGCAAGGGTTGCTTGGCGTACTATTATTAGCCGTGCTCCTTTGGTTTCATTCTTGGGTTCATTCCTTCCTTAATTCTTCTCGTCGAGGAAGGCCTTGGCGTTGGTTCGACCTGCGGCATCGTATCAGCGCTTTACAACTCAACTCATTTGGCAAGTCTCTTTTTCTTTTTTCTTCTCGCGTAATTATCATGCCTGTTCATCGGTTCTATCTTTAGTTCGGCATCGCTGGTCACTTTCATGATGGGAGTGGGGCTTGGCTCGGGCCAAAGTCACCTTCGACGACGTACATGCGAGGCCAAAATCTTCGTAGCCCCAGTTCCCGCCAAGAGGTAACGCAACCTGGAGGCTCGTCATCAGGAATAGGAATAAAGCTCCACCGACTATGAGGATCCGTTTCACTTGGTACTGATTGGAATCCTTCGAGCAAAGGCTTAGGCTACGTTTGGGTCTTCAATGAAGATGTTCTTGCCAAAAGTTAACGCAACCTTGAAGCTCGTCATCAGGAATAGGAATAACGCTCCACCGACTATGAGGTTCCGTTTCACTTGGTACTGATCAGAATCTTTCGAGCAAAGGCTTAGGCTACGTTTGGGTCTCCAAGGAAGATGTTCTTGCCAAGAGCTGATAACGCAACCTCGAACTCAAGCTCGGTCAAAGCTGCCTTTGATATGGGTTTTTATGAAAGATGGTTGCCACTTCTCGCCAAGAGTCAACCAAATCTCTACACTCGTTGCCTTTCATATGGGTCTCTATGAAAGATGTTCCACTTCTCGCCAAGACTCAACGAAACCTCTACACTCTTTCCAAGATAAGAGTTTCATTCACCAAGCCAGTAGAAACCAGCACGGATTCTCTCGCGTTGTCCGCCGTGGAGCGTGATATTTTCGTCAAGTTTGGCGCAAAAGCAACCGGACGCGTTCTCTATCCATCCATTCGAACACTCCAAGCTTCCCTCGCCAGTCGTCGCCACATCTCGCGATAACTCACTAGCCGATGTCATGTCCTAGTCTTGATCCCAACTGTTCGTCACGTTCGAACTATTTCTCTCTTGACGAGACCATCTGACTCTTACCTTCGGGCCTTGACTCCGGGTGTGGCGAGCGTTTGAATCTTGACAACCTATACTGTGGGAGCGCGTTGCCCAGCGACCCTGTTGTGCGCTTCTTTTGAGGTCAATCATGATCATAATGTCAATGACGGGCTTCGTCAAAACTTTTCAGACGTTTCGCCGATGTTTCTTCAGACAGAGAGGCTTCGTTTGTTTTCTTGTCCTCTTGTGGCGTGTTTTATTATTATTTCCATGCGATCAATTCAAGATTGTGTTTTTTGCAATCACCAGCCCCGACTTGGATTGCTGGCTTCAGTTGACCTTGTGATTCTGTGGGTTTTTCCCCCACATCATGACCTAGCAATGGTGGCTTGAGTACCCCACAATTGTTCCTGATCGCAAGCATCATTTGCAATAAGAACATTCTGTTGATGATTCTGTGTGGTTCTCTGTTGGGTTGTAAATTGCATGCACGTATGTACTTCCTTTGTGTCTTTTGTACGCTCGCCACACCCGGAGTCAAGGCCCCGTCGACGATGAAGGTACCTGAACCGGCGGGTTCAGGCTTACGTTGATACGATATGACAGTCTAACGTTCCTTTATCCGCGAGTCCCTGAGTTAAGCCTCGCTCATCATTGGAGAACGAAGCTATTTCTGAAAGAGGCAGAACAATGCGAAAAAGGTACCTTTGGCCCATGTGAGCGGTTTGGGGTGACTGTGTACAAATCAAATTCCCCCCTCTCCTCCCTTCCCGCGGCACCAAATACCAAATGGTTCCGCTGCTTTTCGTCCTATGCGAAGAACCAATTAAATACGAATGATGGGTCTTCTATGTACTTACTGACAACCTGACCAGCGCAGATGACTGCGATCGACTGTGTTGGTGCCAGTGGGCGAGGTCTCGACTGGGTCCAGTACGCTGGTGGAAAGTAGCTTCAACCTTTACGACGACGAAGATCATTAAGAAGAAGAAGATACGTTCATTCATTGAGAGTTTGACGGCAGTTGATAGAGTGTACATATCTATTGTCGCATCGCAGCGTGTTACATAAGTTACAAGCGACAAGCAGGACTGTGATAACTGGGAAAAGGGGGGGGAAGGGGGGAGCGCTCATATCGAGTTAACCTGTTCCAGACGAACGGCGTAACCGAGATGTGAGATCTCATGTATGTATGTAAAGGATTTTTGGGCGACCGCGGCTAAGCTGATCTGGTGGACTGACCAGGCACGATATAACCTCGCGACCTCTGGCCTGTTCAAGGTTAGTGCAGGCTGTGGTTGATGTGAACGTGACTTTGAGAGCTATGGCGTCATTCGAGTCGGGTGACCAGAGGACGCAAATTGGCGGAGAGTCAATGGATGGATGGGATGGTACGAACAGACGGGGATCTCTAGAGAAGCACACACAGAGAGAGATTTCTGGAAAGATATCTGACGGCGGTCGGGTGCTAAACATACCGGAAAGAAAGGTTTGAAGAGAAGGTATCAAAGAAGTGGAAGAGACGGGGATTGGAATGGCCGTTTGCCGAGTAAAGTTAATGGTTAATAGGGGGTATGGCAAAGACGCTCAAGGTGGAAGATCAAGAGTGCCATACCGCTGAGAATGGGTACCGGTACCAAGAGTAGAAGCGTCGAAGGGCGGGATCAGGTCAAGGCCTTGTTAAATAAGATTGTGCTTGGCAAGGGTGGCTCCATGAAGGAAGAGAGAAATCACTGAGCATGAGGCATTGGGTGGATTGTTGAGAACGTGGCTAGTATTTTGAGATAAGCGCCACCAAAAGATATGTCTGATTGATAAGTGAAAGAGGGATTTACGCCAGGGGGGGACAGAAAGTCGATAAGGAAGATCTTCGGGTTCCGGAGTCGGGGGGAGACGAAAATAGGTTTGCGGCTGGTGTAAAACTATTGAAGAATCGGACGAAACAAGCGAGGTCGCATCAATCGCAAAAGAATCTCCCCAAGGAATCTGTGACATCTGTGCTGTTACGTTTGTGACTATGTAATTGAACCAAATGCGGATGCGCCACACGCAGCCACACGAAGGGCAAACAATGCACTGTGTTTTGTATTTATGTCTTGTTTGTAGTGTGGCCTCGTCTTGAACCACCCATACATATCTCACACCAACCTGACCATGGCTCTATTCTGCTAACACCCTGGTCTTCTTAAAAAGACTAGCTGTTTTCGCAGCATCTCTCCACCCACCAGCCCATGATGCTGCCCAGACCCATCCTCAAGCGCACTCCCACCTCCTACCAACAGCAACAACACCACCACCACCACCACCACCACCACCATGCAGTTCACTTCCCCCCTTCGCCCTCTCTAACCCATACCTTCTCAGCCCACTCCTCAGCATCTTATGATCGCTCTCCTATAGTCGTCTCTCCCAACAATTGTGCTCTCCCGGAGCGCGGCTGCCCGGGCCGCACCTATCTGCTTGACGACCCTGCTGCAGCTCAGAGCAGTGGACGACGCGGCTATGCATACGCCAGCGACTTTCACCCGCGCGCCCTTGCATTTGCCTCAGCCCGTCCAACGTCCCCCCTCCGTCAGCCACCGCCCCAAGACGACCCAGAACGCACCCCAACCCTCACCTATCCGAGTTTGCCTCAGCTCATCCCTGATCTGTCCTCAGAGTCTGACGAGAGCGATTCTTTTCCCTCAAATCTTCCCGCAAACTCTACACAATCATACGGACTGCATGGCCTTGCTGTTCCCGCATCGCGTTACGAAGAGCACAATAGTTATACCCCCGTAGACGTCTATGGTAGCTCCACCTCCCCATCCGCCCTTTCCTTCCTCCCGTACCCTCCCTCTCCTCCCATAAACCCGTCATATCCTTACGACTACTCCCACGAAGAGGATGTCCAACAAAAACCCCGTCGTCGTCGCGGGGAGCGGGAACGAAAGCACGAGAGCTCTCGCGATCCCGATCGGATACGAACCAAAAACCGCTCAGCGGCCTCTCTGTGCAAGTCTATGTCGAGTTTCAGCGTCAGCGACGATGGGTGTCTTGGAGGGTTTTGATTTCCTCAGACGTTCTTGCCCCCCCCAACGATCGATAGTGATAGATTGCGTGTCAGCGATCGTGGACGTCTATTTTCTGCACCCTGGACATCATCACCCTTCTCCCCCCCCTTATGACATCTACTCCTCTCCCCCTTCTCTCCCACCCCACGACATCACCATCACAACCCCTCTTCACGCCCTCCAACCGAATCCGCCCCGCATTACATACCCTTTTATTATTTTTTTGTTCTCCCCGCACGCTTTTTGTATCATCATCCCATCCCCCAGCATTTAGAATCCAAACTACGCTCGCCACATTTAGCGATGTACCATCTTTCGTCCCCAGTTATTTTATCCGCTCATCATTGGCATGATAATACATACTCTTGGTGAACTCGCTTTGAATCCATCCGATGCTAAGAACGAGTAACCTTTTGACTCTGATACTGCCTTTTCGAAGTCGCTTTCGGCAAGTCCTCAATCACCGCAGGCTCAGCGCAGTGCAATAAGCGATCTTATCGCTGTGGACCCTTCAAGTGCGTCCCCACCCCCGAATCTATTTTTTGCTTCTGTCTTGGCAGTGATGGAGGAGATCAACCTCTTGAGCTTACTTCAGAGTTCAAGGGACCTACTATTGGACGTCAGGTAAGTATGGACAATCAAGGTAAGTAAGCACGTCTCCCCCCTCCCCCCCCCACTCCCATCAACTGCCCCCTGTCTCCGTGTACATCGCTGCTTGCACCATCGTCACTAGTACTCCGAACCGGAACCTGTCCTTTCTATACAATGCTCCTTATCGGGTACATCGGCCAAAGCGATTCCGGTGAGTAATCTATATCAGGGTTTTACTGTATACTAGCTACGGGGCGACTGAATTCCGAGTGCCAGGCTTCGAAAACTCAGCTTATTATATAGGGAAAGTGCCACTGATTGGTGATTGGAACTTGGAAGCGGATGAAAGTTGGACATATCACCGTTTCGAAGGTGTTTGGGTGGGCCCTTGAGGAACGAACGAACGACAGTTGATTCGCCAGGTTGTTGGTGTGTTGGTTGATGGACTTATCGATTATCTAAGGTAAGGTATGAACGTTGCTGCACTTCAATGACATCTTGCAGGTATCCACAACGACATCGACGGGGATTTGGCTGCCGGCTGAATCGCGACTACGACTCGGAGCTCTGACTACTATGTAATAGATCGAGTCCGGATCCTCGCCCATTTCTTGGTGATGCCTTTTTCTTTTTTCCTTCTAGTCCGGACCAAGTGCCAAGTCGCGGTGCTACAGTAGCACTTGTTGGGGATGCTTTCATTGAATTCTTGGTGCTCTTTTTTTTCACTCAAGGTGAGCTTGTGCGTACCGGCCATGGTCTGGATTTATTTTCCTTGTTAATTTTGGAATGTCGATGTCTGCCTTATTTTCTTTCTTTTTGCACAGTGCTTGGAGTGCTTGGGCGTACGCGGACCTGTCGTACTAACTGCATAATTTTTTGGTAGGTCCGCCGCCGATATTCACCTCGTGCTATCGCTTCCCTGTTTCCTCCCGTCAATGACATCGTACATACCTGACGGCAAAGGTCCATGTCAATTGATTCTTATGCATGTAAACCGGGCAAGTACGCCGCCTCATGCCATCGCTGGGATTAAATTCCAAACGAGGCAATCAGATTATAGATAACATGATCTCCGAACCCACAGGAATTTTTATTTGAATTTTTCTTCATTTTTCATTGAAATTTGACCCCCTAGCGTAGCCTTAGTCCAAGTTTTAACCTGTTTGAACGGAGCATCAGGTTGGTGAATTGGAAATTCGGGTGAAGGTCTTGAAATGGCAAGATGTGACGTCAGAATTATATCACCCATTTTATCACCCGTACTGTATATATTTCCTACGGATCTATGTTGGAGGGCGTTTCAAGTATCTTTGCGCGTCGACGTCCGAGCTGTGCTTTTCGGTGAGTGGAGCCGTTTACATAGAACAATCAGGTATAGGCGAAAAAAGCCCTTGGAAGGAGATGCAAGGAATATACTCTATCGGCCGAAATATAAAATTAGCAAAGCTTCTCCGCCGGCTCCACCGCCAGAATGTCGGTGAGCGAAGCGTAACTTCGCCCTTGAAATGCGCTTGTTCCGGGTTCTTTTACTTGGCGAAAAGGGAGCCGCTGCGATTTTTTTTTGGGGGGGTGAGGTGAGGGACCCATGACCGACTCGAGGGAAACGACTCATGAGGGTGGGGAGTTCTTCAGCACGACGCTGAGATATTTTTTTCAACTGATCACAGAATTCGACACGAAGAGAAAAACACACAATGTATCCACGATCGAATGGGAAACGAGGACGACGAGTCAACTAGTCACGAGTGATTGTCGATACTTTTTTCCTTTACCCTTCGTCAACTCAAATATGAACTGGCAGCGGCGCCGACGCAGTCTGATCGGTGGTCTGTCGACATGAAGACTTGCCTGTACTTGCGAGTTACAAGCTCTTGCAAGGTTCCTATTTAGGCATCATTTGAATAAATGGCTACTGACATGATATGTCAAAATCCGAGTGATCGGTGCGAAGGGAGGTGCCTATGATTTGCGTCGTATTTGATGAAATTTATGAAAGGTCCCGGTGTGCGTGACTTCCTGCTGAAGTATCAGGTGATGACGCTAATTTATTATTTATGCGTCGCTGTAAGTAGGCTGCTGTAGGACGTCATCTGAATATTTTGTTAGACCAGATGGGGATCGCGAGCTTGCATTTTTTCATTGTCATTGGCGACGCGTGGAGATGAACAGATGAACATTGTCGAGACGAACTTTATTGAGTTCAGATGGATCGTGAGCTTGTGTTTTTTGCATCGTCATTGGCGGCCGCCAATGACGCGTGGAGATGAACGTCGTCGAGACGGAGAAATTATGGATCGTCGATCGCGACGTATGATTTTGGGAGTAGAATAAATATATGGGAGGACTTAAGGCAAACTTAAGGGGGGGGGATTCCTGCACAACTCTGCTTTCCTTCGGCGCAATTACATACGCGCCACTTTTATGGATTGCGCTGGTGAGTTACGTGAACCTAGGTACGACTTCACATATATCGAAGTCTATCTAGGAGAGTCTACTGGTGAGTTGAAATCTTTGTCGTCTGTTAGCAGTTTCTACCTCTCTGCTACAAAACCACAACGCGTCGAGGTCACGTGGGTTGATAGGCCTGTCACGTTATAGTCTTAGAGGACGCATGAAATCCACGGCTGCGTGAAAGCCAACCCGAACGCACAAGGAGAGATACAAAAAAACTCGTCTTCTCACATCGCCCGTTAGCCATAACTGCTGTATTAATTTTTGGTAGATACACTTGCTAATATAAATTTATTCGGCGCAACGGACGCGTCGGGATTTTGTCGGCGTTGAGAATGACTTGTTATCCCAGGCGAATGCTGGCTCGTCCAACGCTTTCCGAATTGATCCTGCGGAGGGAGTAGGATTCCTTCGTTAAATACACGGAATATCGGTGGTCAGAGACGGGTAAAAGCGCGTGCTCGGTGCGTCGCTACTCGCGAGCCGTGCCGGGATAAGTCTAATCACGTGAATCCAGAAGCCTATTACTTCAGCGCGTCCCCTGTTTGGGGCAACTAGACTTGATCGATTCCTCCTCCATCCCTCAATCAATTAAAAATCAGTTAGAATGGTCAAGGCTGTTGTCCTCGGAGCTGCTGGTATGTTGCTGATTTGTCGACTTCAGATCCTGTTAAGATAGTGAACAGGTGGAATTGGCCAACCTTTGGCATTACTCCTGAAGGCCAACCCACTCATTACGGAGGTTCGAATTTTTTTGTTGCGAATTGTTGAAATATGACATTGACGAACCCATAGCTCGGCCTCTATGATATTGTTAACACCCCGGGAGTTGCTGCAGATCTTTCTCACATCTCGACCCCTGCTAAAGTCGAGGGTTACTTGCCTGCTGATGATGGTCTCAAGAAGACACTGACTGGTGCTGACATTGTCGTGATCCCCGCTGGTGTTCCGAGGAAGCCTGGTGTCCGTTTTCTTCTTCAAACTTTTAAAAATGCTTGAGACTAATACTCTTTTTGTAGATGACAAGGTGAGCGCGAAACCCTGGTGCCTGATCGATAATTGATGATAAGATGTGATTAGAGACGACTTGTTCAAGGTCTGCGTTTCTCGATTACTCGATATATCGTATAAATCGTTTACCTGTCCCAGATCAACGCTGGAATCGTCAGAGATCTTGCAACTGGGATCGCCGCTACTGCTCCCAAGGCATTCGTCCTTGTGATCTCCAACCCAGTTAACTCGACTGTTCCTATTGTCGCAGAGGTGTTCAAGAAGGCTGGTGTTTACGATCCCAAGCGGTAGGTTGGTAACTGCTGCACTCGATCCCGTTAACCAACACCGACTCAGTCTCTTTGGTGTTACTACTTTGGATGTTGTTCGCTCGTCAACTTTTGTCGCCGAGAAAATCGGAGATCTTTCTTTGTCCAAGGATGTTGTTGTACCAGTCGTTGGCGGTCACAGCGGTGTCACTGTAAGTCGTATATCACTCCACCTGGACAACCTCATTAACGGTTCCAACAGATCGTTCCCCTTCTCTCGCAATCCTCGCACCCACTGCCCGCCAGCGTCGACACTGCCTCTCTCGACGCTCTTGTGAACCGCATCCAGTTCGGCGGTGATGAAGTCGTCAAAGCCAAGGGTGGAGCAGGGTCTGCCACTTTGTCAATGGCTTACGCTGGTGCCGAGTTCGCTTCCAAAATTCTGCGTGCGGTCAAGGGCGAGGAGGGCATCGTCGCTCCCAGCTATGTCAGTCTGGAGGCCGACCCCGTTGGTGCTGCTGCTTTAACCAAGGAGCTCGGCGCTGAACTCGCGTACTTCTCCTCAAATATCGAGCTCGGCGTAAGGCTTCTCGTCGTCCTTTCGTTTATCTACGCTGACTTGATTTCTTCACGCAGCCTCAAGGTGTCGTCAAGATTAACCCTCTTGGAAAGATCACCGAGGCCGAACAAACCCTCATCAAGGCTGCTATTCCTGAACTCCAGAAGAACATTACAACTGTGAGTCAATCTCTGCAAAATCATGGGCTTTGATTGACGCTTTAACAGGGTGTTACCTTCATCACTGAGGCTAAGGTTGACGAGCCAAGACTGTAGAGTGATTGACAGAAAGGTCAACAGCTCCGTGTAGGATTCCTGTCATAGAAATAAATATTTGTAACCTGTAAGAAACATAACTAGACGATGGTACGAAGCGTACTTAACGAGAGATGCGATGCACATGTTCAACTTGAACTTCTTCAAGAACGAGAGAGAAAGTTTGAAGCAGGGAACACTGACTTTTCACGTTTAGACGTGTGCACTGCTCCGGCAACTTTATCATAATCACGTGTGTATTGCTCCCTTCCAAGTTCCAACGTCTCTTCTCCTCTACCTCGTTCTTAATCTCACCATCTATCTTCGCAGCACCTTTCTAGTCGTCGTCGGCCATGTACAGCTCTAAGCTTCCTATTATTGCGCTGCCGCACCCCCTCATCCTCTTACCGGCCTCTCGGTTTACCATGCCGGTGTCGAGGGAGATTGGAGAGGCACTACTATCTCTCATCGACGAGTCCGATACCTTGCCTGTCATTGCTGCAATCCCAATAACCAACCACTCTACTTCACCAAATACGGAGCCAGTACTCGCGGAATGGGGTACCGCAGCTCGTGTGCTTCGCCTTGTCAAACCACCAGCGCGTAATTCGCGTCAGCCGTACCTCGTTTCTCTCCACGGACTTACTCGTGTTCGGCTTATCCATACGTCGAAACATAGTCTTTCCTCGGAGGATTTGCTGCGTATGCCTATGCATGGCGTTGAATACCCGCCAACGGAAAAAGTCCCCTCTCATGAGACCGCCAGTAAATTCAAACAAAGTGCCTTGAGATTACTGGACCGACTAGCGAAGGATTCTTTGCAGCAGTCGAGAAAGGAAGGGTATCATAAGATTGCTAGTATGCTTGAGGACATCACCGATGCTCGGACACCGTGGATGGCGGATGTGCTAATTGGAAGTGTAAATGGAGAGTATGCCGATAAGCTCGGTGAGTTCTACCCGTCTACCTCCACTTGTCATATCCCTGCCTTTCAAAGTTACGGCTACGTGTCTAGGAAGTGATACCGAGACACGTTCTTTCTCTGTTCAACGTTTTATGGAATGGCTCGCTGCCATTTTTTCCCTTTGTTGTTCCCCGCTTTCTTCTTGCAATTGATCACTAAATCAAAAGATTGGCAGCTATTCTGAGTACTCCCGATGCTGAAGCACGTGTGCAAGTTGCCACCGACATATTCATCAAACAGGCATCCATTTCAGAAGTTTCTAAAAAGATTGCCACGGCAGTCGACGAGTCGCTCTCCAAGCAACAGAAAGAATTCTTCCTGCGTCAGCAACTCACCGCTATACAGAGAGAACTACACGCCTTGCAACGATCAAACGGCCCCAACGGTATTGCTCCTCACTCCCCACTGTCTGGTGATGCCTCGAGCACATGGTCCAGCGAGCTAGACGACGATGAACAACATGAAGCAGATGATATGGCGGATTTGAAACGAAGGATTGAAGCTATGGAACCTGGTTCCGAAGAGCGCAAAATGGGTGTCAGAGAGTGGCGGAGACTGAAGCGAATTCCGCAAGGGAGTGTAGAAAACGGAGTGATCAGGTCATATGTATGTTCTGATATCTTTCTGTCGTTTCTTTCGCCAACAACGCGTGTTTGTAGCTTGAATGGCTTACCTCTATTCCCTGGCCTAATTCCACGCGTGTCTCTTCGGCACCGGAGCCTAGCCAGCTTCAGTTGAAAACGAGGCCTTTCCTTGCCGCTGCTCGTGCTCAGCTTGATGCGGACCACTTTGGCTTGGAAAAAATCAAGAAGCGTTTGATTGAATACTTAGCGGTGGTGAGGTTGAAAGAGTTGAATGCGGAAAGGGAGGCGAAGGAACTTGCACTTAAAGAGGCTTCTCAAGAGAGTCGGAGCGCAAAGGCGGCGCCGGAGGCTCGAAATATCGAGGGTGCGAACACCCAAGAGAAGAAAGACGGCAAGGAGCTCGTGGCCTACGACAAAAATCAACAGCCACAGCCTCGGGTGCAATCTTCACTTGGAAAGCCTAGCCGGAATGGCAAGAAAGGCGTCAAGGGGCCCATCCTCCTGTAAGCAGCATGGTTTTGTTTCCCTGCTCTTCTGCTGTTAGTTGTTAATTTTTTTCACCTCGCAAGGTTCGTCGGGCCTCCTGGTACGGGTAAAACATCTCTTGGACAATCTGTCGCGAAAGCTTTAGATCGACCATTCCAGCGGATTTCGCTGGGTGGCGTGCGAGACGAGGCGGAAATTAGAGGACATCGACGGACGTATGTAGCCAGCGGCCCTGGCCTCATTGTACAAGCTCTGAGGAAAGCAGGGAGAGGGGATGTGGTGATGCTTTTGTGGGTTTTAAACGTTCTTGTACGCTTTTTGAGCTGGACAACTGATGCCTTCTTAGGGATGAGATTGACAAGATTGGACAGAGCAATTTCCATGGTGATCCTGCCGCAGC
Source organism: Laccaria bicolor S238N-H82 (assembly GCF_000143565.1). NCBI lineage: Eukaryota > Fungi > Basidiomycota > Agaricomycetes > Agaricales > Hydnangiaceae > Laccaria > Laccaria bicolor. Next base: position 732,909 of record NW_001889880.1, read on the forward strand.
ATTGCTTGAGGTATTGGATCCTGAGCAGAATCATACCTTCAATGTCAGTGCCCCTTTTCCTGCCATACAGTGATTCATCTTGATGTTGTGTTCCTAGGATCACTATATCAACGTCCCCATTGATTTGAGTCAAGTTCTGTTCATATGTACGGCCAACACGCTCGAGAGCATCTCAACCCCTCTCTTGGATCGATGTGAAATCATCCAACTCAGTGGTATGTTTACCTTTCCTTCATTCTGTCCGTTTGTTGGCTCATTCACCGACAAAGGTTACACATACGACGAGAAGATGCACATTGCTCGTCGATTCTTGCTCCCTAAACAGCTACAAGCGAACGGTCTTGACGCGTCACAGATCAATATCACTGAGCCAGCTCTGCTTCACATCACCACGAGGTATACACGCGAAGCCGGTGTGCGAAGTCTCGAGCGCGCCATTGGTGGTGTGGTACGATACAAGGCTGTTGAATGGGCCGAGTCCCTCGATGGCACAGCTCAAACTCAACAGCAGGAGGGGACAAGCTCACGCACGTCAGTTTCGCAGCTGAAGGAGTATAAATCTCTTGTCGAAGAGCATGATTTGGAGAAGATTCTTGGCATTGCGAGATGGGATGGGGAAGAGAGGGAGAGGGAGGAGAGGAGGGGTGTTGTTTATGGACTTGTGGTCATGGGACAGGGCGAAGGTGGGATTTTACCTGTGGAAACGATTGCTGTTCCTGGTTCTGGAAAGTTGAAACTCACTGGGAGTTTGGGTGATGTGAGCTTGCTAAGTTTCGTTGTCCTTACTTGTGGGTTGGCAACTCATTGTCTTTCGTTTTTTTATAGGTCATCAAAGAAAGTGGGGAACTGGCGTTGAGTTGGGTGAAGAGGCACGCCTATGACTTGTGCATCACCAATTCGCGGACGGAAGACCCTTTGAAGTTCCCTGATCCCATTGATATACATTTACACCTTCCTGCGGGTGCGCAGAAGAAGGATGGACCGAGTGCCGGCGTTGCCATGGTATGTTGAATTTGTCGCAAACCCTTTTGTTCAGTGGCTGATTTTATATGTCAAAGACGTGTGCATTTGTGTCGTTGTTGACTGGCACATGCGTTCCGGCCAACATCGCAATGACTGGCGAGGTACGTTTCCAATCTCTCTCTGTGGACCAGAAATAAACAACTTACGATACTTAGATCACATTGCGTGGCCGAGTCACCCCCGTAGGCGGGATCAAAGAGAAAGTTCTTGGTGCCCACCGAGCGCAGGTGACGAAAGTCATCCTACCTTGGGCGAACCGCAAGGACGTGGAACACGACGTTTCGCCTGAGATTCGAAATGAGATGGAGTTTGTCTTTGTGCGCACTGTTCGGGAGGCGCTGGAGGCTGCGTTTGGTCGGGGCACGCTTGGGTGGAGGGGGGAGTCGCTGCTTTTGGAGAGTAGGCTTTAGTGACGCTCCTCTCCTGGGCTTAGGACTGAATGAAGGCAGACTGCAGATTACGTGTATACCTCAACTTGATAAAATTGTACATACCTTAATGTAAATGACCAGTGCTTGGATGATCGATGAACGACATAGGACATATTTGAGGCGCATTACAGAACCATCAACATTTGCCATAAATTCTACTGCTACAAGAATGATTTTGACAATCTAATAAATTTAAGTGCCTCCCAAACTCCCAGGCGAAGAAAGAAAAACTCTAAGTAAAACATGAGACTACGTACACAAACGTGTGTACCCCGATGCAAGTAGCGTACAGGAACGATAAGAAAGGATGACACAAGTCAAGGTGATGATGATGGGTTTTGGTTCTATGCAAGGTCGTTTAATGGGTATCGAAAGTGAGGTCCGCGAGGTCCGTGGGGGATATTGAAAGTGAGGTCCATGGGGATATCTAAACTGATTAATAAACTTGCAATCATGGCAGGGTTTGCCAGGTGGGAGGGGGGCGAGCAGGAGGAAAGCTGCTGACAGGCCAAGGAACAGGCGGAAGAAAACCCTGAGTGAGCTGAGTGAGATGAGGATGGAGTTTATTTTGACCATGTCTCACTCAATCTCAAGAGCTTAGCTCAACAGCTCAACAGCCGCGTCTTCCCGCCAGAGGGCCAATCTTGCTGCGCGTTCTTTCTGAATCCATTCTTTCTCCTTCTGCTGCGCTTGGATATATTGCTTCAGTTCGTCTTCCCACATCGGATGAGAGGCTGCCAGGAGGCGAAGGTCGTCTAGTAAGGTGGCGTCTCCATCCTCTGCATCCTCATCAACATCTTCAAGCACGTCAGCTAGCCCCTCCTCAGTTAATTTCCCCCCTTCCCCATTTCCATCACCGATAACGGTTGGCAAGCTGGTCGCCTGCCCTCCCCCATGTCCAGTTTGGTCATGTGGCAAATCTTCTCCACTCTCACCATTGAGAAAGGGATGATGGGATTGAACATCGAGATCTTCAGGGTTTGCGGTCGAGAGGAATGCTCGGTAACGATGGAGGCGGAGCTGCAAGCGTGCATGCATCATGAGGGGAGGTTCAAAGCGTTTGAACTGAATTTCAATAGTAATCAAAAAGAAATTGCCAATTGTCAATGAAAGACTTACTGATCTGCTCATGGGCATAGTAAACCGCCTAGGGAGGACATGCAAAAAGGAGTCGTTAACAGTTATCCAATTTCCCAAAGTGAGAGGTTGTCCAAAACCATGGGGTGTGGGGTGTCGAGATGAAAAAAGCGAGAGCGGGATAAGTGCTGCTTTTGAGATGGGATTACGCATGTTATTGTACGTGGCAACAGCTCCGTCGGTATGAGAGAAAGCGAGAACGGGGTAGACATCAAGAATGAAAGAGTCATTCAGCGGGTGGACCGTAATATTGCAAATAAATGCCAGATGCTGAGAGCCTGTTCCTTCGGAAATGGGTGGGAGGTTCGTTCCAACGGCGGTCACTTCATCTTCAACATATTCTTCTACTTGTATTCCTCCAGGAATCCTGATGAGAATGCACTCGCCAATGGTAAAGGATGAAACTCCGTCATCCAGCGATACACGAGGTCCTAGACTGTGTGCTGATTGCATAGATGGGCCTAAGGCGTTGCTCGCCATCAAGGTTGAAAGAAAGCTAGGTTGGGGGGTTTCATAATCATCTGAATCATCACATGTGGATTGCTCTCCTCTATCTCCTTTCTAACCTCGTCGCCGTTGCAGCACCTTCATCGTCGTCGTCGGCGATGTCCAGCTCTAATCTTCAAAATATTGCGTTATACCACCCCCTCATCCTCTTACCGGCCTCTCGATTTCAATTTGCCAATCTGGTGTCAAAGGAGATTGAAGAGGCTCATACAACATCAAGCCACTATATGTCTCGTTCCATTTTGTAACGTGGCTCCACTTTCTGGAGGCTACTCTTCAAGAATTGTGTATCGAAAATAGATGGAGAAGATTCTCCAGAAATTCGCACCTGTCCAAGGACCAACGACCAAAACATGGACCCCCAGAGTTTGGGAAGAATGATTCTGTAAACCAGCGGTTCCAGGTGTAAATAAAAAAATGATAAAGAACTTTACGCAGAATGCACTTACTGTCAACTTCCTGTGGTGATTGAATATTGAGGTCCAACTTGAAGTTCGAACACTTTACGTTTGGCTGCGGCTGATCCGCCAAACACGGTTTTGACTTGCCCGCAGATGGCAGATAGCAAGTTACAACACCAACTGCTTGGCCGGCGTAGCGATAAACCCGCGCTGCAGCGCAAACTAGCCAGCTATCAGATACTTGAAACTCGTCAGATTGGAATCGTTTGTCATCCTACCGACAACCGTCACCTTTGAATCTCCTGCTGGCAGTGACGGGATAGGACGGGACATATGATGAAGATTCTCCTTGCCGAGCCTTTGACGCTCTCAGGTATACCGTATGACATTCTCGAACACATCTTCCATCAAGTAAGTTCAATACTTGGTACCCATTTTTTGCGAAAAAAAAAAAGTACTTAATCAAAGGTCTGGTGCATCTGGTATAGGTCAATAGATTGAATCGCAAGCCCTTGAAGGATCTTGCTAGTATTCGTCTTACATGTCGTCGACTGAACCAAGTGGTCGTGCCTTTGTTCTTCCGTGATATTATTATCAACTGCGACGCTGACTATTTCAGAATCACTCAATCGGAAACCCAGCTTGCTGCGCTCGCCAACAAGCAATGCCCTGCATCAAGCCTCACGAAGCGGTTGACTATTGTTTCCTTGTCACCGGACATCTACAATGGTCAACCAGAGAACGATTTAAAGGAAATTCGACCAAGATTTTCTGATCTGGATAAACATATCAAGTCCGCCCTTGACGCTCTGGTCAGCTTGAAGAGTGTCAAGTATGCCATAATAATCCTTACGTCGCTGTCGACCTGATCCACGTATTGATGCTTTTTATAGTTGGCACTTCAGATACTTCGATCCTTACGGGGTTGCCGTCGCCAGCTTGAGCGCTCTTCCTCTGCTCAAGGATGTCCGTATCAAATTCGGAGGTAAAATACCTGATCCATTTCATCTACCTCTAAGAAAGTTCTCCGGTCTCGAAAAGCTCGCTTTGTGCGATGCATATGGCAAAATCTCGTTGCCCTCAGAGATTATTGGTGAACTGGCACATGTGATCGCTAATAGCCCTCTTCTCTCCCATCTCGAAGTCAACGTCCACTTCTCTAAACCCTCTCTATCATTCCACGAATTTGTATCTTTGGCATCAAAACAGGAACTTTCTCCCGAAAAACCCCCCTTGACGCATCTGGCGCTCAATACAGTCAAGTTATGCATTGACGCAACCACCCTCCCCTTCCTTCGCTCCCTTACCTCACTTGATATCTCGACCTCACCTGGCGTATACAACTCTGAACTTTGGAAAGGTTTAATGGACGCCAAAATTCGTTTGGCCAATCTCAAGACGGACATCGTGACGAGCACATTCATCGACTACTTGACATCCTATTCAGGCCTTCAGAGATTAACGATGAATCTGCGTATCATGTACCGTGATTCTGAGTTCGGAACGACCCACCATGTACATGACCTATTCCATTCGGCTCTTCCAATGCACAAGGACTCCCTTACAGTTCTGTCTATCAATCCTTCTGGTGAGATGAGGTGGCGCATTTGCTCTAATTTATTGACACCTCTCTATACCTGTCAAAATCTGGTTGAGTTAGGTCTGTTTGTGGCAGATGAAGGCAATGTGGAATCGTTCGGCGTGGTATGCGATCCCTCAAAACTTCCTAAATTGACGGCTAACTGTTCTATCGGTTTGTTTGTCCCACAGCCGGACATGGTCGCTTCCGCCGCGAACTTCCGCCAGCTTTCTATTCTTCAAATATTCCGCGCGGGGCCAATCAGCGTCAGGGGCTTTGGGATAATAGGTCACTTAATGGACTACCATAACCAGTTGCGAAAAACTTTCATGGACGACCTCGCTAGTTTCAAAATCAGCGACCCGGAACGATACTTGTTTCAAGTGACTTGCTTTGGTAAAATTTTTGAGCTCCTCCCTGACCCCGTGGAGGTTGGGAAGTATAGATACACTCTTCCCGCTTGAGATATATATTTTTTGCAAGTGATTTTGGCTGGGTTATGGCGGTTACAAAGAGTTCCTAAATACGTTGGAAGAGTTTTGGCGCCTTGTCATACTTACTCACATGTTGAGAGGGATTGTTGTTTACACGAGAAGTCACGAAAATCTCAGTCACGCTCAACTTCGGAATCGTAATGCGTCCAACACAACTTCTGCAGAAAGGACGATCGGCTTGGAAAGGTGAATACCCTCTTTTTGACCGCTAGAGCTTGTTGTACTCATTACTCTAGGTCCTTACTTCGTTGCCTTCCCCAACCTGCGAGAGGCATTGACGAACCATGTGCCGATCAAGACGCAGGCGAGGTCGTGTACGATTTTGCCCAATTTTGTGGGGTATGAGTGCCAACGATCACTGTTCTATTTTCCTTACAACTTTTTCCGTTTCAGAATTCGCTTCATGGTACACAATGGGAAAGACTACATTCCAGTAAATGTGACGCAGGACATGGTTGGGCACAAACTCGGAGAATTCTCGCATACAAAGAAGAGGTTTACATACAGGTGCGTCCTTCTCACTGGCTCTTTTTCATCTCCTAACGCTGATTGATTAGAGCAACTAAGAGGTCGTAGAACTGTCTTGGCTTATATTTATGCTATCTGTATTTCCCGAGTTCGCCCAGACTTTCGACGAGGATCAGCGGGGCAAGGCGGTAATGCCTCCTTCGTAACAAATCGATAATGGGGTCGTCGGCTAACCTTTTGCTTCCTCACATCAATCTAGTTACTTAATCTGAGCGAGGACCTACGCACTATCTTACGGCGTTTGGCCCCATCCCATCGCGTTTGGAGATTCGCCTTCTGGCCCACATTTTTGCATTGCTCCCGAGTCCCCGT
>NW_001889880.1:739370-744735 GCF_000143565.1 Laccaria bicolor S238N-H82
CGTCAGAGATCTTGCAACTGGGATCGCCGCTACTGCTCCCAAGGCATTCGTCCTTGTGATCTCCAACCCAGTTAACTCGACTGTTCCTATTGTCGCAGAGGTGTCAAGAAGGCTGGTGTTTACGATCCCAAGCGGTAGGTTGGTAACTGCTGCACTCGATCCCGTTAACCAACACCGACTCAGTCTCTTTGGTGTTACTACTTTGGATGTTGTTCGCTCGTCAACTTTTGTCGCCGAGAAAATCGGAGATCTTTCTTTGTCCAAGGATGTTGTTGTACCAGTCGTTGGCGGTCACAGCGGTGTCACTGTAAGTCGTATATCACTCCACCTGGACAACCTCATTAACGGTTCCAACAGATCGTTCCCCTTCTCTCGCAATCCTCGCACCCACTGCCCGCCAGCGTCGACACTGCCTCTCTCGACGCTCTTGTGAACCGCATCCAGTTCGGCGGTGATGAAGTCGTCAAAGCCAAGGGTGGAGCAGGGTCTGCCACTTTGTCAATGGCTTACGCTGGTGCCGAGTTCGCTTCCAAAATTCTGCGTGCGGTCAAGGGCGAGGAGGGCATCGTCGCTCCCAGCTATGTCAGTCTGGAGGCCGACCCCGTTGGTGCTGCTGCTTTAACCAAGGAGCTCGGCGCTGAACTCGCGTACTTCTCCTCAAATATCGAGCTCGGCGTAAGGCTTCTCGTCGTCCTTTCGTTTATCTACGCTGACTTGATTTCTTCACGCAGCCTCAAGGTGTCGTCAAGATTAACCCTCTTGGAAAGATCACCGAGGCCGAACAAACCCTCATCAAGGCTGCTATTCCTGAACTCCAGAAGAACATTACAACTGTGAGTCAATCTCTGCAAAATCATGGGCTTTGATTGACGCTTTAACAGGGTGTTACCTTCATCACTGAGGCTAAGGTTGACGAGCCAAGACTGTAGAGTGATTGACAGAAAGGTCAACAGCTCCGTGTAGGATTCCTGTCATAGAAATAAATATTTGTAACCTGTAAGAAACATAACTAGACGATGGTACGAAGCGTACTTAACGAGAGATGCGATGCACATGTTCAACTTGAACTTCTTCAAGAACGAGAGAGAAAGTTTGAAGCAGGGAACACTGACTTTTCACGTTTAGACGTGTGCACTGCTCCGGCAACTTTATCATAATCACGTGTGTATTGCTCCCTTCCAAGTTCCAACGTCTCTTCTCCTCTACCTCGTTCTTAATCTCACCATCTATCTTCGCAGCACCTTTCTAGTCGTCGTCGGCCATGTACAGCTCTAAGCTTCCTATTATTGCGCTGCCGCACCCCCTCATCCTCTTACCGGCCTCTCGGTTTACCATGCCGGTGTCGAGGGAGATTGGAGAGGCACTACTATCTCTCATCGACGAGTCCGATACCTTGCCTGTCATTGCTGCAATCCCAATAACCAACCACTCTACTTCACCAAATACGGAGCCAGTACTCGCGGAATGGGGTACCGCAGCTCGTGTGCTTCGCCTTGTCAAACCACCAGCGCGTAATTCGCGTCAGCCGTACCTCGTTTCTCTCCACGGACTTACTCGTGTTCGGCTTATCCATACGTCGAAACATAGTCTTTCCTCGGAGGATTTGCTGCGTATGCCTATGCATGGCGTTGAATACCCGCCAACGGAAAAAGTCCCCTCTCATGAGACCGCCAGTAAATTCAAACAAAGTGCCTTGAGATTACTGGACCGACTAGCGAAGGATTCTTTGCAGCAGTCGAGAAAGGAAGGGTATCATAAGATTGCTAGTATGCTTGAGGACATCACCGATGCTCGGACACCGTGGATGGCGGATGTGCTAATTGGAAGTGTAAATGGAGAGTATGCCGATAAGCTCGGTGAGTTCTACCCGTCTACCTCCACTTGTCATATCCCTGCCTTTCAAAGTTACGGCTACGTGTCTAGGAAGTGATACCGAGACACGTTCTTTCTCTGTTCAACGTTTTATGGAATGGCTCGCTGCCATTTTTTCCCTTTGTTGTTCCCCGCTTTCTTCTTGCAATTGATCACTAAATCAAAAGATTGGCAGCTATTCTGAGTACTCCCGATGCTGAAGCACGTGTGCAAGTTGCCACCGACATATTCATCANACAGGCATCCATTTCAGAAGTTTCTAAAAAGATTGCCACGGCAGTCGACGAGTCGCTCTCCAAGCAACAGAAAGAATTCTTCCTGCGTCAGCAACTCACCGCTATACAGAGAGAACTACACGCCTTGCAACGATCAAACGGCCCCAACGGTATTGCTCCTCACTCCCCACTGTCTGGTGATGCCTCGAGCACATGGTCCAGCGAGCTAGACGACGATGAACAACATGAAGCAGATGATATGGCGGATTTGAAACGAAGGATTGAAGCTATGGAACCTGGTTCCGAAGAGCGCAAAATGGGTGTCAGAGAGTGGCGGAGACTGAAGCGAATTCCGCAAGGGAGTGTAGAAAACGGAGTGATCAGGTCATATGTATGTTCTGATATCTTTCTGTCGTTTCTTTCGCCAACAACGCGTGTTTGTAGCTTGAATGGCTTACCTCTATTCCCTGGCCTAATTCCACGCGTGTCTCTTCGGCACCGGAGCCTAGCCAGCTTCAGTTGAAAACGAGGCCTTTCCTTGCCGCTGCTCGTGCTCAGCTTGATGCGGACCACTTTGGCTTGGAAAAAATCAAGAAGCGTTTGATTGAATACTTAGCGGTGGTGAGGTTGAAAGAGTTGAATGCGGAAAGGGAGGCGAAGGAACTTGCACTTAAAGAGGCTTCTCAAGAGAGTCGGAGCGCAAAGGCGGCGCAGGAGGCTCGAAATATTGAGGGTGCGAACGCCCAAGAGACGAAGGACGGCAAGGAGCTTGTGGCCTATGACAAAAATCAACAACCACAGCCTCGGGTGCAACCTTCACTTGGAAAGCCTAGCCGGAATGGCAAGAAAGGCGTCAAGGGGCCCATTTTCCTGTAAGTGGCATGGGTTCTCCTCACAAGGTTCGTCGGGCCTCCTGGTACGGGCAAAACATCTCTTGGACAATCTGTCGCGAAAGCTTTAGATCGACCATTCCAGCGGATTTCGCTGGGTGGCGTACGAGACGAGGCGGAAATCAGAGGACATCGACGGACGTATGTAGCCAGCGAGAAGATCCACATTGCTCGTCGGTTCTTGCTTCCTAAACAGCTACAAGCGAACGGTCTTGACGCGTCACAAATCAATATCACCGAGCCAGCTCTGCTTCACATCACCACGAGGTATACACGCGAAGCCGGTGTACGAAGTCTCGAGCGCGCCATTGGTGGCGTGGTACGATACAAGGCTGTTGATTGGGCCCTTGACGGCACAACTCAAACCCAACAGCAGGAGGGGACAAGCTCAGGCACGTCGGTATCGCAGCTGAAGGAGTCTAAATCCCTTGTCGAGGAGCACGAGTTGGAGAAGATTCTTGGCATTGCAAGGTGGGATGGAGAAGAGAGGGAGAGGGAGGAGAGGAGGGGTGTTGTCTATGGACTTGTGGTCATGGGTCAGAGTGAAGGTGGAATCTTACCTGTGGAAACGATCGCTGTTCCTGGTTCTGGAAAGTTGAAACTTACTGGGAGTTTGGGTGATGTGAGCTTGCTAGTTTCGTTGTCCTTGCTTGTGGGTTGGCAACTCATTGTCCTTCGTTTTTCCAAGGTCATCAAAGAAAGTGGGGAACTGGCGTTGAGTTGGGTGAAGAGGCACGCGTATGACTTGTGTATCACCAATTCGCGGACGGAAGAACCTTTGAAGTTCCCTGATCCCATTGATATACATTTACACCTTCCTGCGGGTGCGCAGAAGAAGGATGGACCGAGTGCTGGCGTTGCTATGGTATGTTATGGCAAACTCGGTTGTTTCAGTGGCTGATTCTGTATGTCACAGACGTGTGCATTTGTGTCGTTGACTGGCACATGTGTTCCAGCCAACATCGCAATGACTGGCGAGGTACGTTTCCAATCTCTCCCTGTGGGTCAGAAACAAACAACTTACTCGCGATACCCTCAGATCACATTGCGTGATGCCCACCGAGCGCAGGTGACCAAAGTCATCCTACCTTGGGCGAACCGCAAGGACGTGGAACATGACGTTTTGCCTGAGATTCCAAATGAGATGGAGTTCGTCTTTGTGCGTACTGTTCGGGAGGCACTAGAGGCTGCGTTTGGTCGGGGCACGCTTGGGGGGAGTCGCTGCTTTTGGAGAGTAGGCTTTAGTGGCGCTCCTCTACTGGGGTTAGCAGACTGCAAATTACTGTCTGATGAAATTGTACATACCTTAATGTAAATGACCAGCGGGATGATCGACATGGGACATATTTGAGGTGCATTACAGGACCATCAACATTTGCCAAAATTTTACTGCTACGAGTATGATTTTGATGATCTAATGAATTAAAGTGCCTCCCAAACTCCCTGGCGAAGAAAAAAAAACTGTAATTAAAACATGAGACTCACGTACACAAACGTGTGTACCCCCATACGTGCAAGTAGCGTGCAGGAACGATAAGAAAAGACGAACAAGGATGACACAATTCAAGGTGATGATGATGGGTTGGTTCTATGCAAGGTTGTTTAATGGGTATTGAAACTGAAGTGATATCAAAACTGAGCACTGAGGTCCAAAGGGATATCCATACTGATTGATAAACTTGAAATCATGGGAAGTTCGCCAGATGGGACGGGGGCAAGCATTGAGGGGAGGAAAGCTGCTGAGAGGTGGAGAAACACGATGAGTGAGAAGAGGATGGAGTTTATTCTGACCATGACTCACTTGATCTCAAGAGCTTAGCTCGACAGCCACATCTTCCCGCCAAAGGGCCAATCTTGCTGCACGCTGATTCTGAATCCATTCTCTCTCCTTCTGCTCTGCTTGGAGGTATCTTTGCAGTTCTTCTTCCCACATTGGATGAGAGGCTGCCAGGAGGCGAAGGTCGTCTAGTAAGGTGGCGTCTCCATCCTCTGCATCCTCATCAACATCTTCAAGCACGTCAGCTAGCCCCTCCTCAGTTAATTTCCCCCCTTCCCCATTTCCATCACCGATAACGGTTGGCAAGCTGGTCGCCTGCCCTCCCCCATGTCCAGTTTGGTCATGTGGCAAATCTTCTCCACTCTCACCATTGAGAAAGGGATGATGGGATTGAACATCGAGATCTTCAGGGTTTGCGGTCGAGAGGAATGCTCGGTAACGATGGAGGCGGAGCTGCAAGCGTGCATGCATCATGAGGGGAGGTTCAAAGCGTTTGAACTGAATTTCAATAGTAATCAAAAAGAAATTGCCAATTGTCAATGAAAGACTTACTGATCTGCTCATGGGCATAGTAAACCGCCTAGGGAGGACATGCAAAAAGGAGTCGTTAA
>NW_001889880.1:744785-752451 GCF_000143565.1 Laccaria bicolor S238N-H82
TCATGGTGATCCTGCCGCAGCATTGCTTGAGGTATTGGATCCTGAGCAGAATCATACCTTCAATGTCAGTGCCCCTTTTCCTGCCATACAGTGATTCATCTTGATGTTGTGTTCCTAGGATCACTATATCAACGTCCCCATTGATTTGAGTCAAGTTCTGTTCATATGTACGGCCAACACGCTCGAGAGCATCTCAACCCCTCTCTTGGATCGATGTGAAATCATCCAACTCAGTGGTATGTTTACCTTTCCTTCATTCTGTCCGTTTGTTGGCTCATTCACCGACAAAGGTTACACATACGACGAGAAGATGCACATTGCTCGTCGATTCTTGCTCCCTAAACAGCTACAAGCGAACGGTCTTGACGCGTCACAGATCAATATCACTGAGCCAGCTCTGCTTCACATCACCACGAGGTATACACGCGAAGCCGGTGTGCGAAGTCTCGAGCGCGCCATTGGTGGTGTGGTACGATACAAGGCTGTTGAATGGGCCGAGTCCCTCGATGGCACAGCTCAAACTCAACAGCAGGAGGGGACAAGCTCACGCACGTCAGTTTCGCAGCTGAAGGAGTATAAATCTCTTGTCGAAGAGCATGATTTGGAGAAGATTCTTGGCATTGCGAGATGGGATGGGGAAGAGAGGGAGAGGGAGGAGAGGAGGGGTGTTGTTTATGGACTTGTGGTCATGGGACAGGGCGAAGGTGGGATTTTACCTGTGGAAACGATTGCTGTTCCTGGTTCTGGAAAGTTGAAACTCACTGGGAGTTTGGGTGATGTGAGCTTGCTAAGTTTCGTTGTCCTTACTTGTGGGTTGGCAACTCATTGTCTTTCGTTTTTTTATAGGTCATCAAAGAAAGTGGGGAACTGGCGTTGAGTTGGGTGAAGAGGCACGCCTATGACTTGTGCATCACCAATTCGCGGACGGAAGACCCTTTGAAGTTCCCTGATCCCATTGATATACATTTACACCTTCCTGCGGGTGCGCAGAAGAAGGATGGACCGAGTGCCGGCGTTGCCATGGTATGTTGAATTTGTCGCAAACCCTTTTGTTCAGTGGCTGATTTTATATGTCAAAGACGTGTGCATTTGTGTCGTTGTTGACTGGCACATGCGTTCCGGCCAACATCGCAATGACTGGCGAGGTACGTTTCCAATCTCTCTCTGTGGACCAGAAATAAACAACTTACGATACTTAGATCACATTGCGTGGCCGAGTCACCCCCGTAGGCGGGATCAAAGAGAAAGTTCTTGGTGCCCACCGAGCGCAGGTGACGAAAGTCATCCTACCTTGGGCGAACCGCAAGGACGTGGAACACGACGTTTCGCCTGAGATTCGAAATGAGATGGAGTTTGTCTTTGTGCGCACTGTTCGGGAGGCGCTGGAGGCTGCGTTTGGTCGGGGCACGCTTGGGTGGAGGGGGGAGTCGCTGCTTTTGGAGAGTAGGCTTTAGTGACGCTCCTCTCCTGGGCTTAGGACTGAATGAAGGCAGACTGCAGATTACGTGTATACCTCAACTTGATAAAATTGTACATACCTTAATGTAAATGACCAGTGCTTGGATGATCGATGAACGACATAGGACATATTTGAGGCGCATTACAGAACCATCAACATTTGCCATAAATTCTACTGCTACAAGAATGATTTTGACAATCTAATAAATTTAAGTGCCTCCCAAACTCCCAGGCGAAGAAAGAAAAACTCTAAGTAAAACATGAGACTACGTACACAAACGTGTGTACCCCGATGCAAGTAGCGTACAGGAACGATAAGAAAGGATGACACAAGTCAAGGTGATGATGATGGGTTTTGGTTCTATGCAAGGTCGTTTAATGGGTATCGAAAGTGAGGTCCGCGAGGTCCGTGGGGGATATTGAAAGTGAGGTCCATGGGGATATCTAAACTGATTAATAAACTTGCAATCATGGCAGGGTTTGCCAGGTGGGAGGGGGGCGAGCAGGAGGAAAGCTGCTGACAGGCCAAGGAACAGGCGGAAGAAAACCCTGAGTGAGCTGAGTGAGATGAGGATGGAGTTTATTTTGACCATGTCTCACTNCAATCTCAGAGCTTAGCTCAACAGCTCAACAGCCGCGTCTTCCCGCCAGAGGGCCAATCTTGCTGCGCGTTCTTTCTGAATCCATCTTTTCTCTTCTGCTGCGCTTGGATAATTGCTTCAGTTCGTCTTCCCACATCGGATGAGAGGCTGCCAGGAGGCGAAGGTCGTCAAGCATGGTGGCGTCTCCATCCTCTGCATCCTCGTCAACATCTTCAAATACCTCAGCTAGCCCCTCCTCAGCTGATTTCCCCCCGTCCCCATCTCCATCGCCGATAATGGTTGGTGAGCTGGTTACTGACAATCCTCCAGACGTCGCCTGCCCTCCCCCATGTCCAATTTGGTCATGTGGTGGACCTTCTCCACTCCCACCATTGGGAGGGGGATGATGGGATTGAACAGCCAGAGTTTCAGGGTCTGCGGTCGAGAGGTATGCTCGGTAACGCTTGACGCGGGCTTGCAAGTTTAAAGGCATTGAGAGCGGAGGTTCGAAACGTTTAAACTAAATTCAATATTAATCAAAAAGAAACTGCCAAATGTCAATGAAAGACTTACGGATCTGTGAGGAGGCATAGTGAATTGCCTGGGGAAGATATGTAAAAACGAGTCATTAAGAGTTGTCCAGTTCCCAAAGGTGAGAGGTTGTCCGAAAGTATGGGGTGTTGGGTGTCTAGATGAAAAGGACGGGAGTGGGAGAAGTGATGCCTTTGAGATTGGATTACGCATATTGTTGTAGGCTACGACAGCTCCGCCAGAACGAGAGAAAGAGAGAACAGGGTAGACATCCAGAATGAAAGATTCGTCGTGGACCCTAATATCACATATAAAGGCCAGACGTTGAGGGCCTCCTCCTCGGGACACGGGTGGAAGATTCGATCCAACAATGGTAGCATCGGCTTCAACAAAGTTCTCCACCTCGATTGGTTCAGGAATCCGCACAAGGATGCACTCGCCAATGGCAAAAGGGGGAGCTCCAGATTCCTGCGTTACACGGGGTCCTAATTGGGGCACTGATTGCGTAGACGGGCCCGGGGCGTTGCTCGCCATCAGGGTTGAAAGAAAGAGAAACCTTACGTTGGGGAGTGGTTTTAGGTGGAACGGGTGGGAAAAAAATCTGAGACATCATATGTAATCTGATAATCACATGTCACGTCAGCCATGTTCAGCTCTATTAGTATCATTCTCTCGATTTGCCATTCCGGTGTTAAAGGAGGCTTGACTGTCTGAGGTCTCTCATCGACGAGTCTGATGCCTTGCCTGTCATTGCCGCAATCCCAATAACCAACCACAGAGAGAACTACACGCTTTGCAACGGTCAAACGTTGCCAACGGTATTGCTCCTCACTCCCCTCTGTCTGGTGATGGCTCGAGCACAGAATCCAGTGAGCTAGACGACGATGAACAACATGAAGCAGATGATATGGCGGATTTGAAACGAAGGATCGAAGCTATGGAACCTGGTTCCGAAGAGCGCAAAATGGGCGTCAGAGAGTGGCGGAGACTGAAGCGAATTCCTCAAGGAAGTGTAGAAAACGGAGTGATCAGGTCATATGTATGTTCTGATAAATTTCTTTCGTTTCTTTCGCCATTAACGTGTGTTTGTAGCTTGAATGGCTTACCTCTATTCCCTGGCCTAATTCCACGCATATCTCTCCGGCACCGGACTCAAGCCAGCTTCAGTTGAAAACAAGGCCTTTCCTTGCCGCTGCTCGTGCTCAGCTCGATGCGGACCATTTTGGTTTGGAGAAAATTAAGAAGCGTTTGATTGAATACTTGGCGGTAGTGAGGTTGAAAGAGTTGAATGCGGAAAGGGAGGCAAAGGAACTTGCAGTCAAGGAGGCTTCTCAAGAGAGTCGGAGCGCAAAGGCGGCGCAGGAGGCTCGAAATATTGAGGGTGCGAACGCCCAAGAGACGAAGGACGGCAAGGAGCTTGTGGCCTATGACAAAAATCAACAACCACAGCCTCGGGTGCAACCTTCACTTGGAAAGCCTAGCCGGAATGGCAAGAAAGGCGTCAAGGGGCCCATTTTCCTGTAAGTGGCATGGGTTCTCCTCACAAGGTTCGTCGGGCCTCCTGGTACGGGCAAAACATCTCTTGGACAATCTGTCGCGAAAGCTTTAGATCGACCATTCCAGCGGATTTCGCTGGGTGGCGTACGAGACGAGGCGGAAATCAGAGGACATCGACGGACGTATGTAGCCAGCGAGAAGATCCACATTGCTCGTCGGTTCTTGCTTCCTAAACAGCTACAAGCGAACGGTCTTGACGCGTCACAAATCAATATCACCGAGCCAGCTCTGCTTCACATCACCACGAGGTATACACGCGAAGCCGGTGTACGAAGTCTCGAGCGCGCCATTGGTGGCGTGGTACGATACAAGGCTGTTGATTGGGCCCTTGACGGCACAACTCAAACCCAACAGCAGGAGGGGACAAGCTCAGGCACGTCGGTATCGCAGCTGAAGGAGTCTAAATCCCTTGTCGAGGAGCACGAGTTGGAGAAGATTCTTGGCATTGCAAGGTGGGATGGAGAAGAGAGGGAGAGGGAGGAGAGGAGGGGTGTTGTCTATGGACTTGTGGTCATGGGTCAGAGTGAAGGTGGAATCTTACCTGTGGAAACGATCGCTGTTCCTGGTTCTGGAAAGTTGAAACTTACTGGGAGTTTGGGTGATGTGAGCTTGCTAGTTTCGTTGTCCTTGCTTGTGGGTTGGCAACTCATTGTCCTTCGTTTTTCCAAGGTCATCAAAGAAAGTGGGGAACTGGCGTTGAGTTGGGTGAAGAGGCACGCGTATGACTTGTGTATCACCAATTCGCGGACGGAAGAACCTTTGAAGTTCCCTGATCCCATTGATATACATTTACACCTTCCTGCGGGTGCGCAGAAGAAGGATGGACCGAGTGCTGGCGTTGCTATGGTATGTTATGGCAAACTCGGTTGTTTCAGTGGCTGATTCTGTATGTCACAGACGTGTGCATTTGTGTCGTTGACTGGCACATGTGTTCCAGCCAACATCGCAATGACTGGCGAGGTACGTTTCCAATCTCTCCCTGTGGGTCAGAAACAAACAACTTACTCGCGATACCCTCAGATCACATTGCGTGATGCCCACCGAGCGCAGGTGACCAAAGTCATCCTACCTTGGGCGAACCGCAAGGACGTGGAACATGACGTTTTGCCTGAGATTCCAAATGAGATGGAGTTCGTCTTTGTGCGTACTGTTCGGGAGGCACTAGAGGCTGCGTTTGGTCGGGGCACGCTTGGGGGGAGTCGCTGCTTTTGGAGAGTAGGCTTTAGTGGCGCTCCTCTACTGGGGTTAGCAGACTGCAAATTACTGTCTGATGAAATTGTACATACCTTAATGTAAATGACCAGCGGGATGATCGACATGGGACATATTTGAGGTGCATTACAGGACCATCAACATTTGCCAAAATTTTACTGCTACGAGTATGATTTTGATGATCTAATGAATTAAAGTGCCTCCCAAACTCCCTGGCGAAGAAAAAAAAACTGTAATTAAAACATGAGACTCACGTACACAAACGTGTGTACCCCCATACGTGCAAGTAGCGTGCAGGAACGATAAGAAAAGACGAACAAGGATGACACAATTCAAGGTGATGATGATGGGTTGGTTCTATGCAAGGTTGTTTAATGGGTATTGAAACTGAAGTGATATCAAAACTGAGCACTGGAGGACCAAAGGGATATCCATACTGATTGATTAACTTGAAATCAGGGGAAGTTCGCCAGATGGGACGGGGGCAAAGCATGAGGGGGAGGAAAGCTGCTGAGAGGTGGAGAAACACGATGAGTGAGAAGAGGATGGAGTTTATTCTGACCATGACTCACTTGATCTCAAGAGCTTAGCTCGACAGCCACATCTTCCCGCCAAAGGGCCAATCTTGCTGCACGCTGATTCTGAATCCATTCTCTCTCCTTCTGCTCTGCTTGGAGGTATCTTTGCAGTTCTTCTTCCCACATTGGATGAGAGGCTGCCAGGAGGCGAAGGTCGTCTAGTAAGGTGGCGTCTCCATCCTCTGCATCCTCATCAACATCTTCAAGCACGTCAGCTAGCCCCTCCTCAGTTAATTTCCCCCCTTCCCCATTTCCATCACCGATAACGGTTGGCAAGCTGGTCGCCTGCCCTCCCCCATGTCCAGTTTGGTCATGTGGCAAATCTTCTCCACTCTCACCATTGAGAAAGGGATGATGGGATTGAACATCGAGATCTTCAGGGTTTGCGGTCGAGAGGAATGCTCGGTAACGATGGAGGCGGAGCTGCAAGCGTGCATGCATCATGAGGGGAGGTTCAAAGCGTTTGAACTGAATTTCAATAGTAATCAAAAAGAAATTGCCAATTGTCAATGAAAGACTTACTGATCTGCTCATGGGCATAGTAAACCGCCTAGGGAGGACATGCAAAAAGGAGTCGTTAACAGTTATCCAATTTCCCAAAGTGAGAGGTTGTCCAAAACCATGGGGTGTGGGGTGTCGAGATGAAAAAAGCGAGAGCGGGATAAGTGCTGCTTTTGAGATGGGATTACGCATGTTATTGTACGTGGCAACAGCTCCGTCGGTATGAGAGAAAGCGAGAACGGGGTAGACATCAAGAATGAAAGAGTCATTCAGCGGGTGGACCGTAATATTGCAAATAAATGCCAGATGCTGAGAGCCTGTTCCTTCGGAAATGGGTGGGAGGTTCGTTCCAACGGCGGTCACTTCATCTTCAACATATTCTTCTACTTGTATTCCTCCAGGAATCCTGATGAGAATGCACTCGCCAATGGTAAAGGATGAAACTCCGTCATCCAGCGATACACGAGGTCCTAGACTGTGTGCTGATTGCATAGATGGGCCTAAGGCGTTGCTCGCCATCAAGGTTGAAAGAAAGCTAGGTTGGGGGGTTTCATAATCATCTGAATCATCACATGTGGATTGCTCTCCTCTATCTCCTTTCTAACCTCGTCGCCGTTGCAGCACCTTCATCGTCGTCGTCGGCGATGTCCAGCTCTAATCTTCAAAATATTGCGTTATACCACCCCCTCATCCTCTTACCGGCCTCTCGATTTCAATTTGCCAATCTGGTGTCAAAGGAGATTGAAGAGGCTCATACAACATCAAGCCACTATATGTCTCGTTCCATTTTGTAACGTGGCTCCACTTTCTGGAGGCTACTCTTCAAGAATTGTGTATCGAAAATAGATGGAGAAGATTCTCCAGAAATTCGCACCTGTCCAAGGACCAACGACCAAAACATGGACCCCCAGAGTTTGGGAAGAATGATTCTGTAAACCAGCGGTTCCAGGTGTAAATAAAAAAATGATAAAGAACTTTACGCAGAATGCACTTACTGTCAACTTCCTGTGGTGATTGAATATTGAGGTCCAACTTGAAGTTCGAACACTTTACGTTTGGCTGCGGCTGATCCGCCAAACACGGTTTTGACTTGCCCGCAGATGGCAGATAGCAAGTTACAACACCAACTGCTTGGCCGGCGTAGCGATAAACCCGCGCTGCAGCGCAAACTAGCCAGCTATCAGATACTTGAAACTCGTCAGATTGGAATCGTTTGTCATCCTACCGACAACCGTCACCTTTGAATCT